>NC_083432.1:49326256-49546256 GCF_020745735.1 Hemiscyllium ocellatum | reverse complement strand
AGTGGTTAGCACTGCTGCCTCACAGCGCCAGAGACCGGGGTTCAATTCCCGCCTCAGGCGAATGACTGTGTGGAGTTTGCACGTTCTCCCTTTGTCTGCGTAGGTTTCCTCCGGGTGCTCCGGTTTCCTCCCACAGTCCAAAGATGTGTAGGTCAGGTGAATCGGCCATGCTAACTTGCCCTAGTGTTAGATAAGGGGTAAATGTAGGGGAATGGGTGGGTTGCGCTTCGGCGGGTCGGTGTGGACTTGTTAGGCCGAAGGGCCTGTTTCCACACTGTAAGTAATCTAATCTAAATGGTCATTGGATATTCATATGGATGAAAATGGAATGGTGTAGGTTAGATGGGCTTCAGATTGGTTCCACAGGTCAGTACAACATCGAGGGCCGAAGGGCCTGTACTGAGCTGTAATGTTCTATGTTCTATGAAATGTCGTGAGCTTATTTTTACGCAGCGAGTTATTGTAATCTGCTGTAATGTGCTGCCTGAAAGGAGCAGATTAACTAGGAATTCTGAACAGGGATTGGAGAAAGGGAATGATTTGCAGAGCTATGGGAAAGGAGCAGATGGAGAGATTTGAAAACTCTCTCAGTCAGAAAGTTAACTCTAGATCCAGAGAATTGAACACATACCCGAGGCTAACACACAGAGCAGGGCATTCTACACTCTTCCAGGTCCTGTCTGTTAGGTGAGACATTAAACCTGGTCACTCTGATGAAGAGGAAACAGTACATGTTGAAGACATGAGGGGGTTTTTTCACCAGTGTCCTGACCAATGTTTATCCATCAATGTTACTGTAAAAACTGGCCATTAATGTTGAGCTGTTGTAGGAGATGGCTTTGTCCAAATTAGCTGCAGCATTCCCTATGTTAAACCAGGGACTACATTTCAAACAAACTGCACTGTTTCATATCTCCTAAGCTTGTAAAAGGTGCTGTATAAATATGTGTTTTTCTTTCACAGGGCCATCTCAGGTACAATGGCCGAATGGCCTCCTTGTATGTTGTGAGGTTTTACAATGTGTGTGGGAGAGGAGGAGATTCTTACAGAGTGTTGTCGTTCTCCAGGTTCAGGGTTTGCAGTTTGTCATCCAGCCCATTGCTGGATGGATTGGACTCGTACAAGCTGGTGTGGGGACTGCTGATGTGGCTGGAGCCTGGCTGTCCCGTGGACGATGGGCTGGAGCCTGGAATGTTCTGAGGCGATTGGGAGCGAGATTTCAGCTTCACTGCCTGGTTGACTGCCCGGACTGTCTCAAAGACCCTTCGGTTGTAGTTACTGCGAGAGGAAAGCACAGCGTTAATAAACCTTCATCCTGAGCGCACTCAGGTGTCTCTGCCAAAGGTGAGTGGGTCACACTCTCACTTCTGAGTTAGGAAGTTATAGGTTCAAGTCTCACTCCAGAACCTAAGAACTGAACAGCAGGCCCACACAGCCAGGCCCATACTGTACAGTACAGGACTGAAGGAGAATGACTTGTCACAAATTCTGTCTTTCAAGACAAGTCATTAAACCAAGACCCTGACTAAACTTTCAAAAAAGTCTAAAAAATTCCCTGGGACAAGTCTGAAGAAGGATTTATGGGCTGTCCGCAATGCTCTTTGTTCAGCAACACTCCCCAGGACCGTACCATTAAGTGTATAAGTCCTGCCCTGATTTGCTTTCCCAAAATGCAGCACCTCGCATTTATCTAAATTAAACTCCATCTGCCACTTCTCAGTCCATTGGCCCATCTGGTCAAGATCCCATTGTACTCTGAGATAACCCTCTTCACTGTCCACTACACCTCCAATTTTCGTGACATCTGAAAACTTAATAACTATACCTCTTATATTCATATCCAAATCATTTATGTAAATGACGAAAAGTAGTGGACCCAGCACCGATCCTTGTGGCACTCCACTGGTCACAGGCCTCCAGTCTGAAAAACAACCCTCCACCACCACCCTCTGTCTTCTACCTTTGAGCCAGTTCTGTATCCAAATGGCTAGCTCTCCCTGTATTCTGTGAGATCTAACCTTGCTAATCAGTCTCCCATGGGGAACCTTGTCGAACACCTTACTGAAGTCCATACAGATCACATCTGCTGCTCTGCCCTCATCAATCCTCTTTGTTACTTCTTCAAAAAACTCAATCAAGTTTGTGAGACATGATTTCCCATGCACAAAGCCATGTTGACTATCCCTAATCAGTCCTTGCCTTTCCAAATACACGTACATCCTGTCCCTCAGGATTCCCTCCAACAACTTGCCCACCACCGAGGTCAGGCTCACCAGTCTATAGTTCCCTGGCCTGTCCTTACCATCTTTCTTTATTAGTGGCACCACGTTAGCCAACCTCCAGTCTTCCAGCACCTCACCTGAAACTATCGATGACACAAATATCTCAGCACGGGGCCCAGCAATCCCAGAGTTCTCGGGTACACCTGATCAGGTCCTGGGGATTTATCTACTTTTATGCATTTCAAGACATCCAGCACTTCCTTCTCTGTAATATGGGGACATTTTTCAAAATGTCACTATCTACTTTCCCACGTTCTCCATCTTCCATGTCCTTCTCCACAGTAAACACTGATGCAAAACACTCATTTAGTATCTCCTCCATGATTAGATTCATTCCACTGGAGAAATAGACCATTCAGCCCAACAAGTCCATGCCGACCCGCCGAAGAGTAACCCATCCAGACCCATTTCCCTCTGACTAATGCACCTAACACTGTGGGCAATTTAGCATGGTCAATTCACCTAACCTGCATACCTTTGGATTGTGGGAGGAAACCCACACAGACCACAGGGAGAATGTGCAAACTCCACAGACAATCACCCAAGGCTAGAATCGAACCTGGGTCCCCCTGGCACTGTGAGGTAGCAGTGCTTACCACTGAGTCACCGTACTGCCCATCTCCTGCAGCTCCACACAAATGCCACCTTGCTGATCTTTGAGGGGCCCTATTCTCTCCCTAGTTACCCTTTTGTCCTTAATGTATTTGTAAAAACCCTTTGGATTCTCCTTAACTCTATTTGCCAAAGCTATCTCATGCCCCCTTTTTGCCCTCCTGATTACACCCTTTATACTCTTCTAAGGATTCACTCGATCTATCCTGTCTGTACCTGACATATGCTTCATTCTTTTTCTTAACAAAACACTCAATTTCTTTAGTCATCCAGCATTCCCTATAACTTACCAGCCTTTCCTTTCACCCTGACAGGAATATACTCTCTCTGGATTCTCATTATCTCACTTTTGAAGTGTCCCTATTTTCCAGCCGTCCCTTTACCTGTGAACATCTGCACCCAAACAACTTTTGAAAGCTCTTGCCTAGTGCCATCGAAATTAGCCTTCCTCCAATTTAGAATTTTAACTTTTAGATCTGGTCTATCCTTTTCCATCACTATTTTAAAATGAATAGAATTATGGTCACTGGTCCCAAAGTGCTCCCCCACTGACACCTCAGTCACCTGCCCTGCCTTATTTCCCAAGAGTAGGTCAAGTTTTGAACCTTCTGTAGTAGGTACATCCACATACTGAATCAGAAAATTTTCTCATACGCACTTAACAAATTCCTCTCCATCTAAACCTTTAACACTATGGCAGTCCCAGTCTATGTTTGGAAAGTTAAAATCCCCAACCATAACCACCCTATTATTCTTCCAAATAAATGAGATCTCCTCACAAGTTTGTTTCTCAATTACCCGCTGACTATTAGGGGTCTGTAATACAATCCCTATAAGGTGATCATCCCCTTCTTATTTCTCAGTTTCACCCAAATAACTTCCCTCGATGTATTTCTGGGAATATCCTCCCTCAGCACAGCTGAAATGCTATCCCTTATCAAAAACACCACTCCCCCTCCTCCCTTGCCTCCCTTTCTATCCTTCCTGTAGCATTTGTATCCTGGAACATTAAGCTGTCAGTCCTGCCCATCCTTGAGCCATGTTCTGCAATTGCTATGATATCCCAGTCCCATGTTCCTAACCACACCCTGAGTTCATCTGCCTTCCCTGTTAGGCCTCTTGCATTGAAGTAAATGCAGTTTAATTTATCAGTCCTACCTTGACCCTGCCTGCCCTGACTGTTTACTCGCCCCTTTTCCCAACTGTATCAGTCTCAGACTGATCTCTTTCATCACTATCTCCCTGGGTCCCACCTGCCCGACTTTTGTAGTTTAAATCCTCCCGAGCAGCTCTAGCACATTTCCCCGCCAGTATATTAGTCCCCTTCCAATTCAGGTACAATCTGTCCTTATACAGGTCACTTCTACCCCAGAAGAGATTCCAATGATCCAAAAAAATGTGAACCCTTCTCCCATACACCAGCTCCTCAGCCACGCATTCATCTGCTCTATCCTCCTATTCCTACCATTACTCGCTCATGGCACTGGGAGTAATCCAGATATTGCTATCCTCAATGACCTCCTTTATAAAGTCCTGCCTAACTTCTATGTTCTCTCATTTTCTCGTCCTATGTCATTAGTTCCAATGTTTACAATGACCTCCTGCTGGGTCCTCTCCCCTTTGAGAACGTTCTGCACCCTCTCAGAGATATCCTTGAACCTAGCACCAGGGAGGCAACACATCATTCTGATTTGTCGCTATCAGCCACAGAAACATCTGTGTGTGCCTCTGACCAGAGAGTCCCCTATCACAATCAATTGCTTGGGACCTGGCATGCCCCTCATTACATTAGAGCCACTCTCGGTACCAAAAACTTGGCTGTCAGTGCTACATTCCCCTGAGAGTCCATCATCCCTACATTTTCCAAAACAGCATTCTTGTTTGAGATGGGGATAGCCACAGGAGACCCCTGCACGATCTGCCTCCCTCTCCTACCTTTCCTGAAGGTAACCCATCTCCCTGACTGTATCTGCAGTTCATCTCCCTTCCTGCAAATGCTATTCATCATACCCCCTAGTTCCTGTAAATTCCTCCTTATTGCAACTCCATGCAACTCCAACCGATCCATGCAATCTGATAGGATTCACAACCAAACACACTTCCTGCAGAAACTCTCTCTAATCTCCCATATGCACAGTTCAACCAACACAAACCAGAATTCATCCTGACCAAAAACAACACAGATGGGAGCTCACACCAAACCAGTAACAAAATGCTCACATCTAAATTCTCAGCCAAACATTCAGAGAGCAAACTCAGCTCTAAACGACACGATTCAGCATTAACTGCTCAGTTTGACAGCTCTCAGTCGGAGGATGAGCTGTGTTGCAGGGTACCTCTCTCCTACCTGTTCTCCAGAGATGCAGCAGTGTCAATGTATAAGCCTTTTCGCATTGTTCCTTCGATTTCAGCAGCCAGAGAGTCCTTCAACAGAACAGATGTGACTTGTAACAGGAGTTAGGTACACAGTAACATCTCACAAAGGACCATTCCCATTGGGTTATGTCTCATTGTTAGTATACACTTAACAGACATGCTCCTGATACCATCACAACACGTGGCCTGAAGATATAAAGATCTCAGCCCCACTTTACCCAGGGATCACATGAAGCATGAATGTGTCTGAAGGGTACAATTATTGTGTATAATAGTTAAATATAGTAAACACTACTTGGATTTTTCACTAAGTCTTCCATTTCCCATCACTGCCACCATGCTGTGCATTTTATCTCCAGCAGAATGTTTTATTTAATGTTGATGTTACCCCACGTAAGATAAGAAACTGGCTGTTGAAATTGAAGAGTAGACAGTTGATGGAGCAGGAGATGTCTTCTGCAGCTGGATTTCTTGTTTGTGATAAATGTGTCAGTGCCAGTAAACAGCAAGTGAGCTCTGCAAGTTACTTTTACCAATATTTATCTCCAAACTACATTCACTTTCAAAAGGTTATCTGCTTCTCGTTCACTTTGAGCAAATTAGCTGCTCAGTCAGAATGTTTCATTGGGACTTCATGGGACTGTGAAATCCAGATCTTTAATACTTCCAGGTTATCCTGACCTGAAGGTGCAGGCTTTCTCTGGGACACAGGCTCCATAGCAACCAGAACCTCTCAAACATCTCCCCAGTCTGTGTGTTTGAATATTGATCATTGGCGAATCAGAGTTCACCAGTTCTGAGATAAAACACCCACAAATTTGATGTGAAGGGCGCTGCTTGTCACAGGCCACTCGAGTGTTTTCCTATCTTCCTGGTGGTGGAAACTGAATAAAGACTCGTGCACTTTGTGTCTCTCACTGTATCTCACACCTGCACACACACACCATGGGTGCTGGGGAAAAATAAGCACTATCGCAGTTAGGCAGTAGTGTGGGGGTTAATTACAAATAAAAAATAAGAGTCCCTGCCCTTCACTGTTAAAAAAGAGAAAAAAAATTAAAAAAAGAAAAAAATACACCCACAAATTCGGACCTGGACATTGATCAGGAGCTCAAGCCCTGACTATAACCGAGGGATTTTTAATTTGTTATAAATCTCAGTTCAGTGATCCGAACAGGATAACTCTTTGGTCACCTCTGTACAAAATTACACGTCTTTGAAAATGGAGACAGTCTCAGGCTGAGCAGTAAATGGTACTACAGTACGAAGAGCTTGAAGTGGTCCCTGGTAAAGGCCCCTAGCCCATGGAGTAGGAGATTGGCTTAAAATACCAAAGAAATATGGATGCTCAAAATCCGAAACAAAGTCAGGAATGGCAGAAAGCCTCAGCAGGTCTGGCAGGATCTGTGACTGTTCCTCAGAACTGATTGTAGCTCATGGTCGAGAAGGGGTTGGGGAGGGAAGGGGGAGGGGTCTAGGGATGGGAGAGAGCCTTGGGAGAGAGAAAAATCATTGGATAGACAAAGGAATGGTTAAAGGTCAGCCCAGGAGAATGAATAGCTGCTAATGGGGAGAGTTTGTGGCTGATAATGGGTTGTTTATGATAGCAGCCTGTGTGATGACAGGGCCTGGTATGTGGGGACTGGAGTATGGACATGGGAGGATGTGCTCTGACCCTAAAATATTGAATTTGATATTGAGCCCTTAAGGCTGCGGGGTCCCCAGGTGGAAAATGAGATGCTGTTTTTCCACCTTGCACTGGGCTTCACTGGAGCACTGCAGCCAGCCGGAGAGAGCGATGTTGGAGAGAGGGAATGGGGTGGGGTGTGGAAGTGGCAGGCGACTGGAAGCTCAGGGCCATTTTTGCGGGCAGCACGTAGGTGCTCTGTGAAGCAGTTATCCAGTCTGCGCTTCATCTCCCCAATGGGGAGGAGACCACATTGTGAGCAACAAATGCAGTAGACGAGATCGTGGGCAGTGCAGGTAAAGTAATGCTTCACCTGGAAGGTGTGTCTGAGATCTTGGATAGTGTGGAGGGAGGTGTTGCACCTTCCACAGTTGCAGGGGAAGGTGCCATGGGAATCTGCTGGGAATATAGGAGGAGTGGCCCACGTTGTTCTGGAATATATGTCGGGTGCTGATATCTTGCTGGAGGTGGCGGAGATGGTGGCTGACGACCCTCCGGATATGTTGCTGGTGGGATTGTAGGTGAGGATAAGGGAGATGGAAGCAAGGGGATGAGCCTCAAAATGTGGGAGATGGTTCTGATCTAGCTGAGGACCCTGCTGGGAATCCTTCATTGAGGAAGAAGGTGGAGATTTCAGAGGCTCCCATGTACAAGCTGTTATCATTGAACCAGATGTGACCTGAGCTGAGAGAATGGAATAGGGTCCTTCTGGAAAGCAGGGTGTGCGGATGTGTTGTCATGGTAACTGTGGGAGTCAGTGAGGTTAAAGTGAAAATTAATGGCCATTCAATTCCCAGAAATGGAAACAGGCATTCCAAGGAAGGGAAGGGAGGAGTCAGTGATGGACCAGGTGAAGGTGAAGGCAGGAAGGAAATTGGAAGCTAAATCAATGAATTTTTCTGATTCCGCAGGAGGGAGTGAAGCAGCAGGAGAGTTGTCAGACGTCCCCAGGCTTAGGTTGGTTACTGGACGCTAAAGGCAGTGAGGTATTAGACAGTGTGGAGACGGTGTGTTTACCATGGGATAGACGGGTACGGTGTGGTACCGGTGTGTTTACCATAGGATAGACGGGTACAGTGTGGTACCGGTGTGTTTACCATGGGATAGACGGGTACAGTGTGGTACCGGTGTGTTTACCATGGGATAGACGGGTACGGTGTGGTACCGGTGTGTTTACCATGGGATAGACGGGTACGGTGTGGTACCGGTGTGTTTACCATAGGATAGACGGGTACAGTGTGGTACCGGTGTGTTTACCATGGGATAGACGGGTACAGTGTGGTACCGGTGTGTTTACCATGGGATAGACGGGTACGGGTGGTACCGGTGTGTTTACCATGGGATAGACGGGTACAGTGTGGTACCAGTGTGTTTACCATGGGATAGACGGGTACAGTGTGGTACTGGTGTGTTTACCATGGGATAGACGGGTACAGTGTGGTACCGGTTGATGGAGCTGTTTGGAGCAGTCTTGTTCCTCAAATTCTTCATCTCCTCTTGGGCTTCATGCAGCATCGCATCACACTGGGAATATTTCTCCCGCAGGTACTGCACCTAATACACAATCAAACCAAAACGTTACAATCAAACCAATACAGTCCACCATTTCATCAAATAGCCTGTTCACTGGGAAACAGTGGCAGTGAGTGACAGTGTGCGGGAGCTGGATTAACATCAATAGAGATACAGTCAGTAACACAGGGCTTGGGGAGGTGGGGAGAGGGGGTTCCTGGTTTTATTACCCACCTCAGTCTTTAATTGCTCCTGAGTATCTCTTGCTGCGACAAGGTATTGAGTTAGCTCTTCATTTTCTGTCGTGCACTGATTTAAGACAAAATGCACATTTGAAATTGTACGAATGACAATGCAATACTGGAGCTGCGGTGGGCTTGGTGAATTGCTGACATACCATTTTACATTTCTGCTGGAGTTCCACAACTCTGGCCAGGAGAAGGCTGATCTCTTCCTGCTGTTTCACCGAATCCTCCACCTTCTGTGACAGCTCCTCAGAAACAGCTGCCAATTGGTTATTGCTCTCCTCTGCACCATCACCAGATGAACCACAAAGTTGATGAGAGGGGACAGAATGAGAGGCAGATGAGAATGTGTCGAGGGTGAACAGTCTCCAGCTCAGAGATTGTTCCCTGAATACCCCTATTGTTCTGTGTCTGACCCACTGAGAGCCAATGCCACACACACCCCTCTGGCCTCACACTGCTGACCACAACCTGTGCCCAGGACTTTGCACGGATGGGACAAGTTCAGAATCACAGCCACGGGGTGAGATTAGCTGTGTGCAGTCACAGGACAGGAACATAGGCCCCATCTCGGTCTGGAACAACCCCACCTCCCCAAACCCAGCTCTCCACTCTCTAACCGAAAACCATTCAATCATCAAACACCTCACTTCCTCCAAGATTGTATCAACAATAAAGAGAAATTAATCAGAGACAACTGGGAGGTGGGGGTCACTGGCTGGGGCCCAGTATTTATTCCCCGTCCCTAGTTGCCCCTTGAGAAGGTGGGGGTGAGCTGCCTTCTTGAACCGCTGCAGTCCATGTGCTGTAGGGTGACCCACAATGTCCCTTAGGGAGGGAGTTCCAGGATTCTGACCCAGAGACAGTGAAGGAACGGCGATGTATTTCCAAGTCAGGATGGTGAGTGACTCAGAGGGGAACTTGAAGAGAGTGGTGTTCCCGTGTATCTGCCGCCCTCGTCCTTCTAGATGGAAGTGGTTGTGGGTTTGGAAGGTGCTGTCTGAGGACCTTTGGTAAATTTCTGCTGTGCATCTTGTAGATGGTACACACTGCTGCAACTGCGTGGTGATGTTGGAGGAAGGGGATGTTATTGGTGTGGTACCAATCAGGCAGGAGCTGCTGCATCTCTCTTAATCCCCTCTGCACCCTGCCCAAGGCCCTCACATCCATTAACGAGTGATATTGCCCAAGCTCACCCAGTTCCTTGGCACAGTCTAACACCAACTGCTCCTCCTTGCACTCATATTCCAATGTTTCTGTCGATAACTGAGCAGCCTAGAGGGAGGAAATGGGAATAAGTCACACACCGTGAACAACACCACACGCAAACCCATCGGCTGGAGTTAATCACAGGAGGAGAGGGTGGGTGATGGGGCATTGATGTCAGAGTTCCTGAATAGAAAGGAAACTTGGAGGCAACAGCCCTCCTCCTGTTCCAAATGGAGCCATTTCATCACGAGGTGGGCCATGGTTAACCATCTCAATCTGTGAGACACCACCTCGGACCCTGCAGTATTCCCTCAGTAAGGGAACAACACCGAGACCAGCCAGAAACTAACATTCCATCGACAGAAACAAACACAGAATCTGCAAAACGGCTATGAGGAAGGGCCAGTGGATGCCCTTTCTCTCCACAGATGCTGCCAGACCTGCTGAGCTCTTCCAACAACTTCGGTTTTTGTTTCTGATTTACAGCATTTAGGCGGCACGGTGGCACAGTGGTTAGCACTGCTGCCTCACAGCGCCAGGGACCTGGGTTCAATTCCCACCTCAGGCAACTGACTGTGTGGAGTTTGCACGTTCTCCCCGTGTCTGCGTGGGCTTCCTCCGGGTGCTCCGGTTTCCTCCCACAGTCACAAAGATGTGCGGGTCAGGTGAATTGGCCATGGTAAATTGCCCATAGTGTTAGGTAAGGGGTATATGTAGGGGTATGGGTGGGTTGCGCTTCGGCGGGTCGGTGTGGACTTGTTGGGCCGAAGGGCCTGTTTCCACACTGTAAGTAATCTAATCTAAAAGTAATCTAATCTAATCATCCACAGTTCTTTCACGTTTTCATTCTCTGTACAGGCACTGACCTGTCCCGCGTACAGACACTGCCCTGTCCCGCGTACAGACACTGCCCTGTCCCGCGTACAGACACTGCCCAATCCCGCGTACAGACACTGCCCTGTCCCGCGTACAGACACTGCCCAATCCCGCGTACAGACACTGCCCAATCCTGCGTACAGACACTGCCCTGTCCCACGTACAGACACTGCCCAATCCCGCGTACAGACACTGCCCTGTCCCGCGTACAGACACTGCCCAATCCCACGTACAGACACTGCCCTGTCCCGCGTACAGACACTGCCCAATCCTGCGTACAGACACTGCCCTGTCCCACGTACAGACACTGCCCAATCCCGCGTACAGACACTGCCCTGTCCCATGTACAGACACTGACCTGTCCCGTGTACAGGCACTGCCCTGTCCCACGTACAGACACTGCCCTGTCCCGTGTAGACACTGTCCTGTCCCACGTGCAGAGGCTGCCCAGTCCCATGTACACGCACTGACCTGTCCCACGTACAGAAACTGCCCTGTCCTACGTACAGACACTGACCTGTCCCACGTACAGACACTGTCCTGTCCTATGTACAGGCACCGCCCTGTCCCACATACAGGCACTGTCCTGTCCCACGTACAGGCACCACCCTATCCCATGTACAGACACTGCTAAATCCCATGTACAGACACTGCCCTGTCCTGCGTACAGACATTACCCTGTTCCATGTACAGACACTGTCCTGTCCCATGTACAGGCACTGCCCTGTCCCACATACAGGCACCGCCCTGTCCCACGTACAGCCACTGCTCTGTCCCATGTGCAGACACTGCCCTGTCCCACGTACAGACACTGCCCTGTCCCATGTACAGACACTGCCCTGTCCCACGTACAGACACTGTCCTGTCCCATGTACAGACACTGCCCTGTCCCACGTACAGACACAGCTCTGTCCCGTGTACAGACACTGCCCTGTCCCACGTACAGTCACTGCCCTGTCCCACATACAGACACTGCCCTGTCCCGCGTACAGACACTGCTCTGTCCCGTGTACAGATGCTGCCCTGTCCCGCGTACAGACACTGCTCTGTCCCGTGTACAGATGCTGCCCTGTCCCGCGTACAGACACTGCCCTGTCTCGTGTACGGACACTGCTCTGTCCCGTGTACAGATGCTGCCCTGTCCCGCGTACAGACGTTGATTGTCACTGTCAGTGAATGCTCTCAGATGCCTGTAGGTCTCAGGATCAGCGATTACCTTGTGTCTGAGTTTCTGGTTCTCGTCTTCCAGGTTGCGCAGTTTCTGTTGCAGGAATTCCAGGTGGAGATAACTCTGCAGAGAGACCGAGGACTCGTTCCGTCTCAGCCTGAAACAGGGGAGATGCTGGTGAAATCATTCTCCGAACAACGGCTAGTGGAGGTCAATCGGTGTGATAGAGGGTCAGTGGGAGGGGGAGGGATGGGGGGATGTTACTGAGGCAGTGGGCAAAGGACCTGGGGAGTTGACGGGGTGTGCAGGATTGGGAGTGGGAGTGAAATGGAGATGGGGCTGCGGGGGACAGTAAATGGAGTGGGGAATAGTGTGGGAATAGAGAAATGGAGGGGGAGGGAGACAATGTACCCGGAATGGCTGGGGTTTGGGGAGGGGAATAGGGGCAGTCCCGGGTGGTGGGGGAGGGGGTGAGGGAGTGGGTGGTGGGGGTGAAGGTGAGTGTGGTGGAGGAAGGGGTGTGGGGGAGGGTGGGAAGGTGTGGGTTGTGGGGGAGGGGTGAGGGTGTGGGGGAAGGGGGGTGTGGGTGGTCGGGGAGGGGCGTGAGGGAGAGGGTTAGGGTGTAGGTAGTGGGGAAGGGGGTGATGGTGTGTGTGGTGGGGAGGGGGTGTGTGCGGTGGGTGAGGGTGTGGTGGTGGGGGTGAGGGTGTGGTTGGTGGGGGAGGGGGTGAGGATTTGGGTGGTGGGGGAGGGGATGTGGGGGAGGGGGTGAAGGTGTGGGGGAGGGGATGAGGATGTGTGTGGTGGGGTGAGGGTGTGGGTGTGAAGGTGTGGGGGAGGTGTTGAGGGTGTGGATGGTGGGGGAGGGGGGTGATGGTGTGGGTGTGGGTGATGGGGTTGAGGGTGTGAGTGGTGGGGGGTGATGGTGTGGGGGAGAGGTTGACGGTGTGGATGGTGGGGAAGGGGGTGTAGGTGGTGGGGAGGGAGTGTGGGTGTGGGTGATGGGGTTGAGGGTGTGGGTGGTGGGGGGGTGATGGTGTGAGGGAGGGGGGAGGGGGTGTGGGTGATGGGGTTGAGGGTGTGGGTGGTGCAGGAGGGGGTGTAGGTGTGGGTGTGGGTGATGGGGTTGAGGGTGTGGGTGGTGGGGGGGTGATGGTGTGGGTGGTGGGGGAGAGGGTGTGGGTGTGGGTGTGGGTGTGGGGGAGGGGTGTGGGTGTGGGTGGTGGGGCTGAGGGTGTGGGTGGTGGTGGGTGGGTGATGGTGTGGGGGGAGGGGAGAGAGGGGCTGTGTCAGGGGCAGGGTTACTCACGGGCTGCTGGACGCTGAATCAGCCTCAGTCTCCTCCGGGCAGTTGGTGTAGAAATGGAGAAGGTCATCCCTCATACTCACTTCATGTTTCAGCTGGGTCACCTACACCAGGAGGGAAAGGGTTAAAGTCGACAGGTCCACAGGAATCACAGCGGCTTCTGGAACGAACAAGGGGAGCCTCGGAACGCTCCTGTCTCCCAATATCGTTATGTTCATAACCTGCCTATAGAGCAGATTCAAGGGCAAAATGCCAACCCATCCCTCAGTACTGACCCTTCAACAATGTAGCACTCCCTCAGCACTGACCCTCCAACAGTGCGGCACTCCCTCAGCACTGACCCTCCAACAGTGCGGCACTCCCTCAGCACTGACCCTCCAACAGTGCGGCACTCCCTCAGCACTGACCCTCCAACAGTGCGGCACTCCCTCAGCACTGACCCTCTGACAGTGCGGCACTCCCTCAGCACTGACCCTTCAACACTTTAACTCCCCCTCCCACTCCACCAAGGACATGCAGGTCCTTGGACTCCTCCATCGCCAGACCATAACAACACGACGGCTGGAGGAAGAGCGCCTCATCTTCCGCCTGGGAACCCTCCAACCACAAGGGATGAACTCAGATTTCTCCAGTTTCCTCATTTCCCCTCCCCCCACCTTGTCTCAGTCGATTCCCTCGAACTCAGCACCGCCCTCCTAACCTGCAATCTTCTTCCTGACCTCTCTGCCCCCACCCCACTCTGGCCTATCACCCTCACCTTGACCTCCTTCCACCTATCACATCTCCATCGCCCCTCCCAAGTCCCTCCTCCAACAGTGCGGCACTCCCTCATCACTGACCCTCTGAAAGTGCGGCACTCCCTCAGCACTGACCCTCCGACAGTGCGGCACTCCCTCAGCACTGACCCTCTGACAGTGCGGCACTCCCTCAGCACTGACCCTCCAACAGTACAGCACTCCCTCATCACTGACCCTCTGACAGTGCGGCACTCCCTCAGCACTGACCCTCTGACAGTGCGGCACTCCCTCAGCACTGACCCTCTGACAGTGCAGCACTCCCTCATCACTGACCCCCTGACAGTGCGGCACTCCCTCAGCACTGACCCTCTGACAGTGTGGCACTCCCTCATCACTGACCCTCTGACAGTGCGGCACTCCCTCATCACTGACCCTCCGACAATGCAGCACTCCCTCATCACTGACCCTCCGCCAATGCAGCACTCCCTCAGTACTGGCCCTCCAACAGTGCAGGACTCCCTCAGCACTGACCCTCCGACAGTGAGGCGCACCCTCAGCATTGACCCTTTAACAGTGCGGCACTCCCTCGGCAATGACCCTCCGACACTGCGGCACTCCCTTGGCACTGATTCTCCGACAGTGTGGCACTCCCTCAGCACTGACCCTCCGACAGTGCAGCACTCCCTCAGCTGTGACCCTCCGACAATGCGGCACTCCCTCAGTACTGACCCTCCGACAGTGCGGCACTCCCTCGGCACTGACCCTCTGACACTGCAGCACTCCCTCAGCACTGACTCTGACAGTGCGGCACTCCCTCAGCACTGACCCAGTGAGAGTGCCCACTCCCTCAGCACTGACCCTCCAACAGTGAGGCACTCCCTCAGCACTGACCCTCCGAGAGTGCCCACTCCCTCAGCACTGGCCCTCCGAGAATGCCCACCCCTCAGCACTGACCCTCTGACAGTGCAGCGCTCCCTCAGCACTGACCCTCCGACAGTGCAGCACTCCCTCAGCACTGACCCTCCGAAGTGCGGCACTCCCTCAGCACTGACCCTCCGACAGTGTGGCGCTCCCTCAGCACTGACCTTCTGACAGCGCGGCACTCCCTCAGCACTGACCCACCGACAGTGTGGCCCACCCTCAGCACTGACTCTCCGACAGTGTGGCCCACCCTCAGCACTGACTCGCCGACAGTGTGGCCCACCCTCAGCACTGACTCTCCGACAGTGCGGCACTCCCTCAGCACTGTCCCTCCAACAGTGCGGCACTCCCTCAGCACTAACCCTCCGAAGTGCGGCACTCCCTCAGCACTGACCCTCCGACAGTGTGGCGCTCCCTCAGCACTGACCTTCTGACAGCGCGGCACTCCCTCAGCACTGACCCACCGACAGTGTGGCCCACCCTCAGCACTGACTCTCCGACAGTGTGGCCCACCCTCAGCACTGACTCTCCGACAGTGTGGCCCACCCTCAGCACTGACTCTCCGACAGTGCGGCACTCCCTCATTAAATTACTGGATGTATCATCCTAGGTTCTATGGGTCAAGTCTCGAGAGATGGTTTGGAATGAGTTTGTGATTGAGAAGAGAACTCTTTCACAATTTGCCTGTGATTGGGGAACTGGCTTCACATTACTGAGGGTGCATTGCATGTGACATCAGGACATTGTAAAGTAATTTCTTTTATTGATGGTTCTGAACAGCAGTCAAACATGAACTGTTTCTCTCTTGACAGATTCTGATAGACCTGCTGAGTTTCTCCAGCAATTTCTATCTTTGTTTCAGATTTCCAGCATCTGTAGTACATTGACAATCTGCTCCCAGTGATGTTAATACGCTCCAGGACACCTTTGTAAATATATAACACCCACAAGAAAAGGAATTTCCCAGCCCAGCTCAGTGCCTGGCCATTACTGCATGGACTCAGGGGAGCACTGAGCAGTCAGTCTCGATGGGGTGTCTGGGTGATGGAGTGGGTGCAGGATTGTCCCTGTGAGGGGGCAGGACACGTTGCAAACTCTAGGCAGCAACTTGTTAATGAGAGACAGACAGACAGACAGACAGACCCGCAACATTGAACATCATAACTGTCATATTCTCATGCTGATGGAGACTAACCACAGCATTAACCATCCCCCTCACTCACTCTCCTCACACTGACCATCTCCCTCATTCTCCCTCACTCGCCCTCCTCATACTGTCCACCTCCTTCACTCTCCCTCACTCTCCCTCCTCACACTGACCATCTCCCTCATTCTCCCTCACTCTCCCTCCTCACACTGTCCATCTCCCTCACTCTCCCTCCTCACACTGACCATCTCCCTCACTCTCCCTCACTTTCCCTCCTCACAGTGTCCATCTCCCTCACTCTCCCTCCTCACACTGACCATCTCCCTCACTCTCCCTCCTCACACTGACCATCTCCCTCACTGTCCCTCCTCACACTGACCATCCCCCTCACTCTCCCTCCTCACACTGACCATCCCCCTCACTCTCCCTCCTCACACTGACCATCTCCCTCACTCTCCCTCCTCACACTGACCGACTCCCTCACTCTCCCTCCTCACACTGACCATCCCCCTCACTCTCCCTCCTCACACTGACCGTGTCCCTCACTCTCCCTCCTCACACTGACCATCCCCCTCACTCTCCCTCCTCACACTGACCGACTCCCTCACTCTCCCTCCTCACACTGACCATCCCCCTCACTCTCCCTCCTCACACTGACCGTCTCCCTCACTCTCCCTCCTCACACTGACCATTTCCCTTGGTACTACCTCCTCGATGAGTTGTTGGATTTGTTGTTCCAGGTTTTCGTTGTTCTCTGTCAGGATACGGTTCTGTTTCAGCAGGGATTGTCCGATCCGAGCTGCGAGTTCCAGATCTCGCTCTTTCTGGAATTACACAGTGTCACTGTGTTAGGGTCAGAAACAGCACCCACACATCACCGACTCTCCACCCACTGTCACCATCATTGCTCTTTCTAACAAGATTACAACATTTCAATTCCTCAAATGTTCAAAAGTCATCTTCAACCTTTTCATCCAGCTTTCATCCTCATTTCCAACCTCTCATTATTGACGAACTGATTCTCACTGGGGCACACTCCCACACACACCGACTCTCACTGGGGCACACTCCCACACACACCGACTCTCACTGGGGTACAGTCCCCCACACACTGACTCTCACTGGGGTACAGTCCCTCACACACACTGACTCTCACTGGGGTACAGTCCCTCACACACTGACTCTCACTGGGGTACAGTCCCCCACACACTGACTCTCACTGGGGTACAGTCCCTCACACACTGACTCTCACTGGGGTACAGTCCCACACACACTGACTCTCACTGGGGTACAGTCCCCCACACACTGACTCTCACTGGGGTACAGTCCCTCACACACACTGACTCTCACTGATGTACAGTCCCCCACACACTGACTCTCACTGGGGTACAGTCTCCCACACACACTGACTCTCACTGGAGTACAGTCCCCCACACACTGACTCTCACTGGGGTACAGTCTCCCACACACACTGACTCTCACTGGGGTACAGTCTCCCTCACACACTGATTCTCACTGGGGTACAGTCCCCCACACACTGACTCTCACTGGGGTACAGTCCCTCACACACACTGACTCTCACTGGGGTACAGTCCCTCACACACTGACTCTCACTGGGGTACAGTCTCCCACACACACTGACTCTCACTGGGGTACAGTCCCTCACACACTGACTCTCACTGGGGTACAGTCTATTCACGCTGTGGGGATAAGCAGGAATGGTCAGTCATTTTGAGTTTTGGATCATAAGAAGTGGACATAAGGTCCATCTCAAGTTTTGCTATAATCAGAAACCTCAGAGACCAATACCATCAGAGAGGAGATAGCATAGAATGAGGCCATGTGGCCCCTCCTGACTGTGCTAGCTCTGTGAAGAAAGTTATAACTCCCCTCTCCCACCCCCTGGTCTTCCCTTAGATTTCCTCTTTTATGCATTTAACAAAATCCGTGTGAATGTTCTTACGGAATTAGCTTCCACCACTCTCTGTGAGACCACATCCCAGCTCACAGCAGCTCACTGAGTGAAATTCAGTCCTGTTTAGTTTTGAAGTATTTTCCTGCCCCCCCAACTCGTGACCCTCCCAGCCGTGAGTGTGTTTATGTGGAGGGACGTGCTGCTGACTCACCTCCTCCAGCAAGTGTGTGACAGCTTCAATGTCACGGTATGTCTTTGTCACCTGGCCCACCCTCTCTGCACACAGAACTGTGAAAAGAGAGTCAGATCAGTGTCCATGCGGCCCTTTGGAACAATACTATCCCCAACTCCCTTCAGTGACCCTCCCTGCTGCCCTGCCCGCACTCTGTCCTGCTGCACCAGTTACTGGTTGGTACCCTCAGAGACTGTGGAATGTTGTTGAGATGTTTCAAACTCTGCTCTCCCTCCTAATCATCTCCTCACTCTAAAATACCTCCCCCGGTGCAAATTAGATTAGATTACTTACAGTGTGGAAACAGGCCCTTCGGCCCAACCAGTCCACACCGACCCGCCGAAGCGCAACCCACCCATTCCCCTACATTTACCCCTTACCTAACACTACAGGCAATTTAGCATGGCCAATTCATCTGACCCGCACATCTTTGGACTGTGGGAGGAAACCGGAGCTCCCGGAGGAAACCCACGCAGACACGGGGAGAACGTGCAAACTCCACACAGTCAGTCGCCTGAGGCGGGAACTGAACCCGGGTCTATGGCGCTGTGAGGCAGCAGTGCCAACCACTGTGCCACCGTGCTGCCCACAACCACAATTTCGGGCCTAGGAAACATCCCAGCCCCTCTCCCCAACATCGGGATTGTGCTCGGTGTCTTGCTGGGAAGCTGAGTGTGTCTGTACCAGAGGAACATCAGCACTGCATTGGAACTGGGGCTACCAAGGCTGAACAAAGTGCTGTGGGGTTCAGGGTGCGACCTGGAGAGTCTCGAACACTGGAGGGAGGAGGGCACCCTCTCGGGATAAGGGACTCTTCATTGCAGACTGAGGCGAGGAGTAATGTCTTCACTCAGGGGGTTGGGAATTCTCTATCCATGACGTTAGCTTCAGGCTGGAAAGGAAAGGTTTGTGGTCTCAGGAGGTGCAGAGAGTGTGGAGAGGTGGTCAGCAAATTTCGGTCACACTCAGAGAGACGCGGACACAGGTTGGCTCCACCACCCGACAGTGCCTGCAGGAAGGTCTCCGCCTCAGTCTGTGCTCTGAGAGTACGTGTGCAGTCACACGTTCACTGCGCTCATGATATCCTCGGAGTACAGAAGACAGCTTCCTTGCCCCCATTCCAGCAAGGTCACTGCTTTGTACTGTTAATTGGGCTTTATTTTCACACAGAGCGTCTGTCAGTGATTTGCAGAATGAGCAGAGACAGCTCAGATTTAACTCATCTATTCCCAAAGTCCTCGCTGCCTCACCCCTGGCTCTCTGCTTCATGGTTTGACATTAACGCCTCAGAGGCGCATCTGATCGCCATTTCACAGGAACAGACTTAGCCCATCTGTGAATATGGTCTCAGCCACAGTGACAGAGACAGGACCACAGGCAATTGCAATGTTCCTGAAATAATAAAGGGGGATGGGGGTGAAACTGACAGAATTTCCACCTCAAACGAGCTTCTACTGATGAAAGAAGATAAGTAAAATAAAAATGTAGCTGGATAGAAACACGGGATTGATCTAAATGTTGGATTTGAGCAGGCCGTGACATTATAAAGTCCTCCTCAACAATATTCCTTCACTGTTGCTGGGTCGAAATCCATTTGACCTAAGGGACATTGTGGTGACATTGCCTACAGCACATGGACTGCAGTATTTCAAGAAGGCAGCTCACCCCCACCTTCTCAAGGGGCAACTAGGGATGGGCAAAAAATACAGAGCCCAGTCAGTGACCCCCACATCGCTGTATGAGGAGGTGAGTAGTGGGATGTGTTTGATTGTGGGGATGGGGCAAACTCAGGTTTGACTGTGATTACCCACATGGATCACAGATAAAGCATGAACACTGACCACTCTCTCACTGAGGGTCAGGGGCTCTTCAGGGACAGACGGTTATCGAAGATTACAAAGGGATCTTGATCAACTGGGGCAATGGGCTGAGGGCAACCTTTGCACACAAGTACAGGTCGTGTAGCCAGAGGCAGTGGTAGAAGGCAGATACAATTACAACGTTTAAAAGATGTTTGGCGAGGTATATGAATAGGAAAGGCTTAGGGGGGTATGGGCCAAACGCAGGCAAGGGGACTAGTTTTAGATTGGGAAAGGAGTTGGCATGGATGGGTTGGGCCGATGGGCCTGTTTCCATGCTTGGTGACTCTATGAGAGAAATAAAAGAAGGTGCAATGGAAGTGGTGATTGAGGTGGGAGGAGAGGGGTGGTGGTGACAGGGAAAATCAGAACTATTCCAAGCCTTTGGAATATTTCACACAGAATTACAAAGTAAACGCAAAACAGGCTATTCGGCCCAACAGAGCCATGCTAGTGTTTCATCTCCACGTGAGCCAACTCCCCCGTTCTCATTCATCTCACTCTATCAGCATTTCCTTCTGTCTTCTGTGTTTTTCCAGTTTCACCTCTCAATGCGTCAGTACCATTGACCTGAACCATCCCCGGAAGACATTGTCCGCCCGACTCTTAATCAGATCGATGTTCCCCGTGAGAATCTATCACTCTGTAGTTTGTTAACATCCTGATCATTGCAAATAGCCGAAACGCGGACTAGAATCATGAGAACACCAGGGGATACAACAGAAACCACAATACCTTCAAAACAACCCTCTGCCCCACACTGCAACCCTTCCTTAGACTCCCAGCCCCTGGCTCAAACTGTCAACCCCCACCCCTAGTACCCTGTCCCCTTCCTTTCACTTCCACAACAACCTCCTTCCCCATTCCCCTCCCCCCACCCAGACCCGTTAATAAACTGAGGACAAGCCTCTGACCCACTGTGGTAGCCCCTTGAACCCAGTAAAATATGTTCAATCTTCGGTCAGTTCCTCCCTCCGCCCACCCCAACCTGGGAATTTCAGGGAAAGATTCATCGATGAGAAAAATGACAAAGCTCAGGGTTTGCCCAGACTTCCTCAATATTGATGATTCACTTCTTGCACTAAGTTCCCAAATTCCAAACTGTCATAGATTCAATAAGAGCCAGTAAGGAGACAGCAGGTAAACCCCGCCCCCCGACCCCGTTCGCCCTCATCCCCGATCCCCCTCCACCCCCGCTCCCCCACCCCGTTCCCCCTCCACCCCCGCTCCCCCACCCCGTTCCCCCCACCCTGTTCCCCCTGCCCTGTACCCCAGTCCCCATTTCCCCCGCCTCATTCCCCCCCACCCCGTTCCCCCCTGCCCCCGTTCCCCATTTTATACCTTGCTCGGTGTCACATTGAATGGCATCGATGAGACTCTCCCAGTCCGCCACACTATTCCCATTGTCTTCACTGCTCCATACATCCATTGCCTATGAATTCCCAGCTGTCCCACCCCCCCACCCCTGGAATATTCACTTATGGATTGCCAAACTGGTTTCGGAACGATGTGCCGTTAACGTTGCTCCCCAGGAAGCAGTTAAATCTGCTCAATCGGACTGGGGCCCGAGTTTGTAAATATCTCTTGATGTTCCTGCCGTCCATCGACTGAAAGCTGCACTCAGGGGCTGAGCCAGCCTTATATGCAGACACGTCACATCCAATAATACCCGCCAAACAAGCACAACGCCACAGGCACACAGCTAGACAGCTCAAGAATCCTTAAAAATACAATACCAGTCCTCGCATTAATCATCTTTAATTATTCTCCCAAAATGACAAAGTTGGTTTTCTGTAACTACTGAACATGCTGCAATGGATGGATTATTCTGTTGGGTTTTATGACAGACACAGTGGGCTGTGAAACAGTCGCCTTTTTCTCCTGTTCTAATGACTCAGACTCAGGAAAACTACATGGGACAGGACTGCCCATAACCCAGAAAGACCACAGCAGTGAGAATTCCCCACACACTGACACTCAGACAAACTGACTCTCACAGACAACTCACTACATCCAAATAACTCATCCTGGGAAAGTTTTTTTAAAGGTTCTCCTGGGTTGGGAGGTTTGCCCTTCCAATTATCTATTACACATAATGTTATATCTTGAAATCCTAGACATCTGATAGGTGGCCCGGTGGCTCAGTGGTTAGCACTGCTGCCTCACAGAGCCAGAGACCTGGGTTCAATTCCCATCTCAGGCAAAGGTCTGTGTGGAGTTTGCACATTCTCCCCGTGTCTGTGTGGGCTTCCTCCCACAATCCAAAGCCACGGGCAATGCAGGTATAGGGGGATGGGGTGGGGTGAGAGGGAAGGTCAGTGTGGATTGATGAGCCAAACAGCATGGTTCCACACGGGAGGGATTCTGTGAGTGTAAGGCTGTGTTTGAAAACTGCAGAAATTACACACTTTGAAAACATCATGAACTGTGGGGATGACAGTATATTAGAGGACATAGACAGGTGAATGGAATAGACAGATAAGTGCAGATTAAATTCAATGCAGACAAATAATTCATTTTGGTCGGAAGAACACAGAGAGAGACAATGAAAATTAAAGGTATAACTCAAAAAGGAGATTCAGCAGAGGGGTCTGCTGCATATATCAGTCAAGGGTCATACAGCAGGGAAACAGACCCTTCACTCCAACTCATCCATGCTGACCAGATATCCCAATCTGACCTAGTCCCTTCCTACTCATATATCCATCCAGATGCCTTTTAAATATTGCATTGTATCAGCCTCCACCACTTCCTCTGGCAGCTCATTCCATACACACACCACCCTCTGTATGAAAAAGTTATCCCTCAGGTCCAATTAAAATCTTGCCCCTCTCACCCCAAACCTATGCTCTCTAGTTCTGGACTCCCCACCCTTGTATATTAACCCTATCCATGTCCCTCATGATTTTGTTTCAAATCTCTACAAGGTCACCCCTCAGCCTCCGACACTCCAGGGAAAACAGCCCCAGCCTATTCAGCCTCTCCCTGTAGCTCAAACCCTCCAACCCTGGCAACATCTTTCTAAGTCTTTTTTGAATCCTTTCAAGTTTAGCAACATTCGTCCTACAGTAGGGAGACCAGAATTGCACACAATATTCCAACAGTGGCCTAACCAATGTCGTGTACAGCCACAACATGACCTCCCAATTCCAATACTCGATACTCTGACCAATAAAGGAAAGCATACCAAACGCCTCCTTCACTATCCTGTGTACCTATGACTACATTTTTAAGAACTATGTACCTGCATCCCTATGTCTCTCTGTTTTGGTCATACTCTCCATTACCTTACCATATACTGGTTCAGTGCTGCCCTGGTTTGTCTTTCCAAGGACTTCTCATTGATCTAAATTAAACTCCATCTGCCACTCCTTGGCCCACTGGCTCATCTGACCAAGATCTCATTGTACTCTGAGATAATGTCCATCATGGTCCACGACACCACCTACCTCAATATCATCTGCAGCCTCAGAGAGCATATGTTAATGGAATAGTGTCACTAGCTGGGCCCAGTATTTTTTGCCCGTCTCTAGTTGCCCCCTTGAGAAGGTGGGGGTGAGATGCCTTCTTGAACCGCTGCAGTCCATCTGCTGTAGGTAGACCCACAATATCCTGAGGGAGGGAATTCCAGGATTTTGACCCAGCAACAGTGAAGGAACGGCGATATATTTCGAAATCAGGATGGGGAGTGGTTCAGAGGGGGACTGGTAAATGTACATTGTAGATCAATGATAATAGGTATTACCCACCATTCATTAGATAGTGTTGGAATTCTCTATATTTGCCTTTCCTATTTATATCTTGCCCCCACCACATGAAATCCAGCAACATCCCCAAGGCATATCATTACACAAGTGACATTAAATCCATGTGTATGTCAAGGGTGTCCAACAGGTAGTCCACTCTGAAAACTATCACAATAGCAACTTACATTTATATAGTGCCTTTAAACATAGTGAAGCATTTCAATGTTGTCCACTAAAGCAAAGTCAGGCAACATTTGACACCCAGGCACATAAGGAGATGTGCCAAGGATGAGATTTTAATGGGCACCAAGGAGAGAGGTGGATAGTGTGGGTGGGGTTGGTAACAGTGTAGGAGGAACAGTAGCTGAGGGAAATCGGATTGTTGAGTTTGGAAATGGTGTAAGAATTGGGTCTTTATACACATCCACCTTGCCCTCAGAACGAGGGAGCAGGAAGGAGCCCCCGGGGGTGAATTTACATAGTTCTGTGTAACATGACTTCCTGGAGTCACCCGGGGGACATCTTGGATAATACAGGGCGTGGTGTTTCCCCATATCTGCTGCCCATTGTCCTTCTAGATGGAAGTGGCTGTGAGTTTGGAAGGTATTGTCTGAAGACCTTTGGTGAATTACTGCAACAATTCTTGGTCCACAAGTGTTGGTGGTGGAGGGAGTGGATATTCGTGGAGGTGAGGCCAATCAAGGGGAGGGGCTGCTTTATCCTGGATGGTGTGCAAGCTTCTTGAGTGTTGTTGGAGCTGCCCCCATCCAGGGCAAGTGGGGGTATTCCATCACACTCCTGACTTGTGCCTTGTAGATGGTGGACTGACTTTGGAAGACAGGGGTTGAGATACTGCAGTATTCCTAGCCTCTGACCTGCTCTTGTAGCCACAGTGTTTATACAGCTAGTCCAGAGAAGTTTCAGACTCTGTCAATAGAGTCATAGAGTACAACAGCAAGGAGGTGACGTTGAATTGTGTAAGACATTATTTTGGCCTCAGCTGGAATGCTGTGTCCCGCTCTGGGCGCCACATTTTAGGAATTCTGTGAAGGCATTAAAGAGGCTGCAGAAAATGTTCACAAGCACCTGATTCCAGGAATGGGAAACGTCAGCGACATGGGGGGGATTGGAGAAGTTTGGACTGGTTCCTTGGTGTGTCTGGGAGTGTGGTGGAGTGAGCTAGAGAGTGAGCGAGAGAGTGAGTGAGAGAGTGAGTTATAGAGTGAGCGAGAGCGTGAATGAGAGTGTGAATGAGAGTTTGAGCGAGAGAGTGAGTGCGAGAGTGAGCGAGAGTGAGCTATAGAGTGAGTGAGAGCGTGAATGAGAGCGTGAATGAGAGTGTGAGCGAGTGAGCAAGAGAGTGAGCGAGAAAGTGAACGAGATAGTGAAAAGAGTATGAGCGAGAGAGTGCGCGAGAGTGAACGAGAGAGTGAATGAGAAAGTGAGCGAGAGAGTGAATGAGAGTGAGCGAGAGAGTGAATGAGAGAGTGCGCGAGAGAGTGAACGAGAGAGTGAATGAGAGAGTGAGCGAGAGAGTGAACGAGAGCGTGAGCGAGAGGGTGAATGAGAGTGTGAATGAGAGTTTGAGCGAGAGTGCGCGAGAAAGTGAACAAGAGAGTGAATGAGAGAGTGAGCGAGAGAGTGAATGAGAGAGTGAGCTTTAGAGCGAGCGAGAGAGTGAGTGAGAGTGAGCGAGAGCGTGAATGAGAGCCTGAGTGAGAGTGAGTGAGAGAGTGAGCGAGAGAGTGAACAAGAGAGTGAATGAGAGAGCGAATGAGAGAGTGAGCGAGAGAGTGAATGAGAGAGTGTGCGAGAGTGAATGAGAGTGTGAGCGAGTGTGAGCGAGGGTGAATAAGAGAGTGAGCGAGACAGTGAATGATAGTGAGCGAGAGAGTGAATGAGAGAGTGAGCGAGACAGTGAATGATAGAGTGAGCAAGAGAGTGAGCAAGAGAGTGAGCGAGAGTGAATGAGAGAGTGAATGAGAGAGTGAGCGAGAGAGTGAATGAGAGAGTGAGCTATAGAGCGAGCGAGAGAGTGAGTGAGAGTGAGCGAGAGCGTGAATGAGAGCCTGAGCGAGAGTGAGTGAGAGAGTGAGCGAGAGAGTGAACAAGAGAGTGAATGAGAGAGTGAATGAGAGAGTGAGCGAGAGAGTGAGCGAGAGTGAATGAGAGAGTGAGCGAGAGTGAGCGAGGGGGGCGAAGTTCTTTGTAAATGGGCTGTGAGGTGGGGACAGTGGCAGCAAGTTGCTGATTGGTTTGTGCAACTGTGACCAACCACAGATGCTAAAGTTTATCACCCCAGAATGAC
Source organism: Hemiscyllium ocellatum (assembly GCF_020745735.1). Classification (NCBI taxonomy): domain Eukaryota; kingdom Metazoa; phylum Chordata; class Chondrichthyes; order Orectolobiformes; family Hemiscylliidae; genus Hemiscyllium; species Hemiscyllium ocellatum. Next base: position 49,520,118 of record NC_083432.1, on the reverse strand, counting down.
AGCTCTGATTGGTTGCTGGCAACTCAACTGCTTGTGTTTGTGAACGATATGACGGGAAGCCTTCAGACTGACAGAAAGTTAGATTGTGTGGTTCTCCCTCTCTCTCCCTGTGCAGTAAAAACACCTGAAGCCTGAAGGAAACCAGTTGTTTCTCCCACCGGTCACTGTATACTGTTACTTTTATCCAGTAAATTAGAGAAAAAGAAATACTTGTTTCTTTTTTAAATGTGTGAATGTATCCGTTTGTGTGCATTATTCTGTGTGTCACTGTGTGTAACTTTGTGCGTTACTCTGTGTGTCACTGTGTGTGTCACTGCATGTGTCACTGTGTGCATTACTCTGTGTGTCACTCTGTGTGTCACTGTGTGTGTCACTGTGTGCATTACTCTGTGTGTCACTCTGTGTGTCACTGTGTGTCACTGTGTGTGTCACTCTGTGTGTCACTGTGTGCATTACTCTGTGTGTCACTCTGTGTGTCACTGTGTGTGTCACTGTGTGTGTCACCGTGTGTGTTACTCTGTGTGTCTATTTGGCCTGTGGGAGACAAGGTTTCCTTGTGTAAGATGTCAGACTGCTTCACGGAGGTCCTGATGTATTGCGGAGTTCAGTGTTTTATCCACAATTTCACAAAGATCAACTGACAATAAATTCCCAGCCCCAGCCTCATGACCTGACAGTTAATCCTGTGATTGAGATACCAAGAACAGAAGATAATCCCCAAAATGTTTAAAATCTCTGAGATTCACAGAATGACGCCGGAATTACAATCCACAAAGAAGCCATTCTGAGTATCTGCTCCATGCTGCTTTTTTTATTTCTATACAATCCTCCACCTATTCCCTCTTCAGTCATTACTGTCCACCTCAACCACTCCCTGCATTCTTCACTCTACATTCTCATCACTGCTTCATTGGTTTGGAGAATGCAGCCATCGCTAAGACTGTTTATTGCCCATCCTTAATTGCCCTGGAAGGGGGAAGCCTCCTCCTCCTCCTCCAGTGAGTTGTTTAATTGTCCACCACCATTTACCAATGGATGGGGCAGGACTGCGGAGCTTAGATCTGATCCAATGGCTGTGGGCTCAGCTGGGTCTGTTAGTCACCTGTTGCTTATGCTGGTTGGCAAGTCGTCGTGTTTGGTGGCTTCACCAGGTTGACACCTCACCTTCAGGTCTGTTCCTGGCATGTCCTCCTGAATCCTCCATTAAGCGAGGGTTGATTCCCTGGTTTGATGGTAGTGGGTGAGTGGGGGCTATGCCGGGCCGTGAGGTTACAGATTGGGCTGGAGTACAGTCCTGCTGCTGTCGATGGCCCGCAGCTCCTCATGGATACCCAGCCTTGAGTTGCTGGATCTGTTTGAAGTCTGTCCCATTTAGTCTATATAAGAAGGTCCTAGACAACACGTAGAGATCTTTGTGAAGGTAAGAGCCCGTGGTGTTAGAGGCAAGGTGCTAGCATGGATAGAAGCTTGGCTGTCTGGCAGAAAGCAGGGAGTGGTGATAAAAGGGTCTTCTCAGGATGGCAGCCGGTGACAAGTGATGTTCCGCACAGCGTTTCACTTTATACATTAACGATCTAAATGAGGGAACTGAGGGCATTCTGGCTAAGTTTGCGGACGATACAAAGTTAGGTGGAGGGACAGATAGCGCTGAGGAGGTGGGGAGGCTGCAGAAAGATTTGGACAGATTAGGAGAGTGGGCAAAGAAGTGGCAGATGGAGTACAATGTGGGAAAGTGTGAGGTCATGCACTTTGGTGGGAAGAATCGAGGCATGGACTATTTTCTAAATGGGGAGAAAATTCAGAAGTCTGAGGTGCAAAGAGACTTGGGAGTTCTAGTCCAGGATTCTCTCCAGGTAAACTTGCAGGTTGAGTCAGGATTTATGAAAGCAATTGCAATGATGGCATTTATTTTGAGAGGACTTGAATATAAAAGCAGGGATGTACTTCTGAGGTTCTATAAGGCTCTGGTCAGACCACATTTGGAATATTGTGCACAGTTTTGGGCCCCATATCTCAGAAAGGATATGTTGTCCCTGCAGCGTGTTCAGAGGAGGTTCATGAGAATGGTCCCAGGAATGAAACAGTTAACATATGAGGAACGTTTTAGGACTCTGGGTCTATACTTGATGGAGTTTAGAAGGATGGGGGTGAATCTAACTGAAACGTACAGAATACTGAATGGCCTGGACAGAGAGGATGTTGGGAAGATGTTTCCATTGGGAGGAGAGACCAGGACCTGAGGACACGGCCTTAGAGTAAAGGGAAGACCTTTCAGAACAGAGATAAGGAGAAACTTCTTCAGCCAGAGAATGGGGAATCTATGCAATTCATTACCACAGAAGGCTGTGGGGGCCAGGTCATTGAGTATATTTGAGACAGAGATAGATGGGTTCTTGGGATCAAGGGGATCAAGGGGATCAAGGGTTACGGGGAGAAAGCGGGAGAATGGGGTTGAGAAACTTATCAGCCATGATTGAATGGTGGAGCAGATTCGATGGGCTGAATGGCCTACTTTCTGCTCCTATGTTTTATGATCTTATAGCACAGTGATAGTGCCACACAACACGATGGAGGGTATTCTCAATGTGAAGGTAGGACTTTGTCTCCACAAGGACCGTGTGGCGGTCACTCTTACCGACACTGTCATGGACAGATACATCTGCAGCTGGCAGATTGGTGAGGATGAGGTCAGGGATGTTTCTCCCTCCTGTTGGTTCCCTCACTACCTGCCGCAGACCCAGTCTGGCAGCGATCTCCTTCAGGACCTGACCAGCTCGCTCAGTAATGCTGCTGCCGAGCTACACTTAGTGATGGGACAGTGAAACCCCCAGCCAGGTACATTCTGTGTCCCTGCCACCCTCACTGCTTCCTCCAAGTGTTGTTCTACATGGAGGAGGATTGATTCATCAGCCGAGGGAGGAAGGCACGTGGTCATCAGCAGGAGGTTTCCTTGTCCATGTTTACCCTGAAGCCATGAGAATTCATGAGGTCCAGAGTCAATACTGAGGACTCCCTCAAATAAATCTTCGCCACTTCCCCACCCAATTGACGAGTGACCAGCGTCTATTGGTAACTCCTGATTCTGTCTTTCCAACAAATGGAAACATTTTCTCTACATCCACCCAATCAGACCCTTTCACATTGTTAACATGCACTGCCTCACGCTGACCTTACATCCTCTCTGTTGCAGGATGATCCTTACCAAACTTTCATGAACCTTCTCCAGTTTCTCTACATTCTTTAACTGTTCACAATCAGCCAACTGTGACATAAACAATATTCAGGACAAGTTTCATGTCAACTTTCCTGTCTTAGTTCAATCCCTTGGGAAGCGAATTCTGTGGTTACATCAATTTCAGACTCTGTGGGAAATGGGAAATGGCCTGTTTCCACACAGCAGGGATTCTATGATTCTATAAAGACAGACTGCACTTCTCTAGCACCCAGTCCCGTATAGGAGAGCTCAAAGGGCTGCGCTGCCAAAGGAATGCTATGGCCTTTGTTACAATGGAGAAAACACACCAACTGGTTTGTACAAATCAATCCCCCACAAACAGCAACGAGCTCCCTCCGACAGTGCAGCACACCCTCAGCACTGACCCTCCGACAGTGTGACGCTCCCTCAGCACTGACCCTCCGACAGTGCGGCGTTCCCTCACCACTGACCCTCCGACAGTGCGGCTCTCCCACAGCACTGACCCTCCGACAGTGCGGTGTTCCCTCAGCACTGACCCTCCGACAGTGCAGCTCTCCCTCAGCACTGACCCTCCGACAGTGCAGCATTCCCTCAGCACTGACCCTCCAACAGTGCGGCGCTCCCTCAGCACTGACCCTCTAACAGTGCGGCGCTCCCTCATCACTGACCCTCCAACAGTGCGGCACTCCCTCAGCACTGACCCTCCGACAGTGTGGCATTCCCTCAGCACTGACCCTCTGACAGTGCAGCACTCCCTCAACACTGACCCTCTGACAGTGCGGCGTTCCCTCAGCTCTGACCTTCCAACAGTGCGGCGCTCCCTCAGCACTGACCCTCCGACAGTGCGGCTCTCCCTCATCACTGACCCTCTGACAGTGCGGCGTTCCCTCAGCTCTGACCTTCCAACAGTGCGGCGCTCCCTCAGCACTGACCCTCCGACAGTGCGGCTCTCCCTCATCACTGACCCTCTGACAGTGCGGCTCTCCCTCAGCACTGACCCTCCGACAGTGCGGCACTCCCTCAGCAATGACCCTCCGACAGTGCGGCACTCCCTCAGCACTGACCCTCCGACAGTGCGGCACTCCCTCAGCAATGACCCTCCGACAGTGCGGCACTCCCTCAGCACTGACCCTCCGACAGTGCGGCACTCCCTCAGCACTGACCCTCCGACAGTGCGGCACTCCCTCAGCACTGACCCTCCGACAGTGCGGCACTCCCTCAGCACTGATCCTCAGAGTGAGGTGTGTTTTGGAAATGTAAGGAGGAACTGGAATTCTGTCCGAAGGCAGCGGGTGGTGGTTGATGGAAAATATTCAGCCTGGAGTCCAGTTACTAGTGGTGTGCCACAAAGATGTGTTTTGGGATCACAGCTGTTGTCATTGTTATAAATGACTTAGGCACAAACATAGGTGAATGGATTAATAAATTTGCAGATGACACTAAAGTCGGTGGAGTAGTGGACAGTGTGGAAGAATGTTACAGGTTGCAGGGGGACTTGGATAAACTGCAGAATTGGGCTGAGAGGTGGCAAATGGAGTTCAATGCAGCTAAATGTGAGGTGATGTACTTTGGGAAGAATAACAGGAAGGCAGAGCACTGGGTCAATGGAAAGATTCTTGGTAGTGTGGATGTGTAGAGGAATCTTGGAATCCATGTACATAGATCCCTGAAAGTTGCCACCCAGGTTGATAGTGCTGTTAAGAAGGCACAGAGTGTGTTGGGTTTTATTGAGAGAGGGATTGAGTTCCGGAGCCGTGATGTCATGCTGCAACTGTACAAAACGCTGGTGCAGCCGCACTTGGAATATTGTGTACAATTCTGATCACCCCGTTACAGGAAGGATGTGGAAACATTAGAAAAGGTGCAGAGGAGATTTACCAGGATGTTACACCTGGTCTGGAGGGAAGGTCTTATGAGGAAAGGCTGAGAGACTTGGGTCTGTTCTCATTGGAGAGAAGAAGGTTAAGAGGGGATTTGATAGGAACATGCAAGATGATCAGAGGATTAGATAGGGTAGACAGTGAAAGACTTTTCCCTCAGATGGTGACATCGGCTTGTATGAGGGAGCAAATTGAGGAATGAGAGATTTAATACAGATGTCAGAGAGTGGTAAGGGCGTGGAATGCCCTGCCTGCCAATGCAGTTAACTCAGCCACATTAGGGAGATTTAAACAATCCTTGGATAAGCACATGGATGATGATGGGATAGTGTAGGGGAATGGGCTTAGATTAGTTCACAGGTCAGCACAACATCAAGGGCCAAAGGGCCTGTTCTGCGCTGTATGTTCTATGTTCTATGTAACTCCCTCCCCTGTTGCTGAGGATAATACTCACGGAAATACTTGAGTGTCTCTTCGATCTGCTCCGGGCTGAGGCGGATGTTAATGTCAGGGGGCACCAGGGGGGTATCTAACCAGTCATCGTGACTGTAACCGTACACAGTATCTGCCCGCAGCGTGTACCTGGGCAAACCCTCCTGCAACAGACTGAAGATCTCCACCTCTGGTACATTGTCACTGTAACACACATCTGTGGGAGGAAGAGTAGGACTCCATCAGCTCAGGGAGGAGAGGGGACAAAACAGGAGGGAGAGGGAGAGCAGACAGGCAGAGGGTGGGCATAGAATAGCAGAGGGAGAGAGGGGAGTGTGGATAAGTGGGGGGGGGTTGGAAGGGGATTAAAGGGAGGGGTGTGGAATGTGGGGTGGAAGGGGTTGGGGGTTGGAGCAGTCCATGTGTGGTTGGAGGGGAGGTAGGTGTCACCAGGAGGCTGTCTGGGATTGGCCAGCAGCCAGGAATGAAACAGTGAGGAATATTAGAACTGTTCTCACTCTTCCCAGCTGGTCCAGCTGATAGCTCCCGTTCCGGAACATAAATAATTCTGAATAAACAAGGAGATGAAAGTAAAAAACCAGTACAGTCTGTATGTTCCATAAAGTGATATTCGAATAAATCAGCGTGTGCATATCTGTCTGTGCATCTCAGTGTGTCTGTGTGTCTGAGTGTGTTTTTGTGTGTAAGCGTGTAAGAGTGTGTCTGAGTGCGTGTGTGTCTCTGAGTGTCTGCATCTGTGTGTCTCAGTGTGCGCGTGTGGGTGTGTGGTTGAGTTTGTGCATGTTTGAATATGTGTGTGTGTCTCAGTCTGTGTGAGTGTGTCTGAGTGTGTGTGAGGATGGATCTGTGAGAATGTGTGTAAGTGTGTGTCTGTGTGTGTGTGTCTGTGTGTGTGTGTGTGTGTGTGTGTGTGTGTATCTGAGTTTGTCCTCTGATATCAGAAAGACTCAACAGACAATCAAGGTATTTTTCAATGTATAACTTCAGTTACATCACACTGTAAACTTTTGCTATAAATTCTGTGTCTTATTATCTTCTCCACATCCACCTGAAGGAGCGTCGCTCCGAAAGCTAGTGTTTCTGATTAAACCCTGTTGGACTATAACCTGGTGTGGTGTGATTTTTAACTCTGGTATCAGTAGGGGTATGGGTGGGTTGCGCTTCGGCGGGTCGGTGTGGACTTGTTGGGCCGAAGGGCCTGTTTCCACACTGTAAGTAATCTAATCTAATCATTCTCACGGTTGTGCACTTTCTTTCACTAATCTGTCGAATCGAAGCCACTGCTTTAAACAAACAATAAACAATGAGAAAGTTCCTTCCTAACGGTCGCGCATGGATTAGGGACTGTGCAGCCAAACTCCCCCAAGGCTGGAATTGGACGAGAGCCGGCACCTCCCAGGATGGTACAGATGGACAAAGGTCAGAGACGTGGGGGGGAGAGACCATTGAGTGATTTAAAACTGAGGAGAGCACATGAACCTTTTCCAGTGGTTAGCACTACTGCTCACAGCACCAGGGACCCGGACTCGATTCTAGCCTCAGGTGGCTGACTGTGTGGAGTTTGCACATTCTCCCCGTGTCTGCGTGGGTTTCCTCCCACAGTCCAAAGATGTACAGGTTAGGGTGAATGAGTGATGGAAAATTGCCCATGGTGTTCAGGGATATGTAGGTTAGGTGCATTAGTCAGGAGCAAATATAGGATAATAGGTTAGGGGAACGGGTCTGGGTGGGTTACCCTTTGGAGGGTCGGTGTGGACTTGTTGGGCTGAAGGGCCTGTTTCCACACTGTAGGGATTCTATTCTCTCTCTTGTTATTTGCAAACATAAAATTCAAGGGTCAAAGGCTGTAATTAGGATCCCCAGCTCCCCTCCCCCAGCCCCATGTGGGAATAAACTGTGTGCTAGTATTTCCTTCCTCAAAAGCTCTTCTCCTTTAATAACCGAAGCTGTTTTTGAAAAGCCTTTTGAAGTCTCTCATTCTGCAGCTGGTCAGAACCCAATGTGTTCCTGATGGGATTCCCACAACATGGAGCATCCGCTCCCTCTTGTGGCAAAGACCCTATACAGCAAGCTGAGGCCAGGTACAGTCATGGACAATGAGAGGACAGGGGACAGGGAATATTCACTGAGGCAAATTCTGCTCCTGCCAATTGCAGCTGCGGGTTTGTCTCGAGTCACTTGAAAAGCAACATGGAACCTTCATTTAAAATCTTAATTGAAATACATCACTTCTGACAGTGCAGTACTCCCTCAGATACCCCCCCCTTCACCCAACACACACACACACGCGCACACACACACACACATACACACACACACACACAAACACAGACACACATACACACACTCACTCACACACACACAGACACACACACATATACACAGACACACAGACACACATACACACACAGACACACACACACATACACACACACAGACACATACACACACACATACACAAACAGACACACATACACACACACTCTCACACACACACACACATACACACACACACACACTCACACCCCACCCAACACTCACACACTCACACACCCCACCCAACACACACACACGCTCACACACACATACACACACGCACAGACACACACACACACAGACATACACACACATGCACACACACACATACACACACACACAGACACACACACACATACACACACATACACACACACTCACACAGACACACACACAGATACACACACACATACACACTCACACACACACACTCACACCCCACCCAACACACACTCACACACACACACTCACACCCAACACATACACACACACACTCACACCCCACCCAACACACACTCACACACACACACTCACACCCAACACATACACACACACACTCACACCCCACCCAACACACACTCACACACACACACTCACACCCAACACATACACACACACACTCACACCCCACCCAACACACATACACACACACACACTCACACACACACACACTCACACCCCACCCAACACTCACACACTCACACACACACACACACACACACACACAGGTACAGACAGATACACACACGTACACTCACACGCACATAGACAGACACACACAATTCCTGTACATCCTTCGGTGGTGCTCTGACCCACCACAGAGGGCACTATGGTACTTTGAACATTGATGTGAAGGTGCTGGTGTGGGACTGGGGTAGACAAGTTACAAATCACACCACACCAGCTTATAATCCAACAGGTTTATTTGGAAGCACTAACTTTTAGTTCATTGCTCCTTCACCAGATAGCTGTGGGACTGCAACATGAGACACAGAATTTACAGCAAAAGATTACAGTGTCATGCAACTGAAATGATGTATGGAAGTGACATTTCAGCTGCACAACACTGCAATCCTTTTGCTATAAATTCTGTTTCTTATGGTCCTGCTCCACAGCTACCTGATGAAGGAGCAGCGCTCCGAAAGCTAGTGCTTCCAAATAAACCTATTGGACTATAACCTGATGTTGTGTGATTTGTAACTTCGAACATTGGCACTGAGTGTGATTATTGCTTCCTGTATTAAACCAATAGGATGCTGTCACTGTGGGATACAGGCCACTCCCCTGGGACCTGGAGATAAGGAGGGAGGGAATCACCTCATCACTCCAAACAGGCCCCCTCAGCCCGGGCTGTTGTGGCAGACTGTATCCAGGAGCCACAGCGCTGACCAATTTACAGAAACACACAGGACCTGGGGAGGCAGTATGCTCTCTCCAGTTGTGGCTGGGCCCAGCATTTATTGCCTGTCCCTAGTTGCCCCTTGAGAAGGTGGGGGGTGAGCTGCCTTCTTGATCTGCTGCAGTCCATATGCCTTGGGGAGACCCACAATGTCCTTTAGGGACGGAATTCCAGGATTCTGACCCAGCGACACCAAAGGAACGACGATATATTTCCAAGTCAGGATGGGGAGGGGTTTGGACAGGAACTTGCAGGAGGTGGTATTCCTATGTACCAGCTGCCCTTTCCTTCTGGATGATGGTGATCATGGCAGGATCTGTTTGACGATCTGTGTAGATGGTACACACTGCTGTGACTTTCATAGTTCCATTGTAATGGAAGCAGGAGTAGGCCATTTGGCCCATCGATCCACTGGCTGATCTATCCACTGTCTCAGCTCCTCCTACCTGCACTATCCCAATAACCCTGAATCCCCAACCATACAAATACCATCCAACTGGGTCTTGAATATATTTAATGAAGCTGCCTCTTCTGTTTCCTTGGGCAGAGAATTCCATAGTTTCACCACTCCTCTCTGGGAAAAGCAGTTCCTCCTCATCTCTGTCCTAAATTTACTCCTCCTAATCTCGAAGCAATTTCCTCTTGTCCTAGTCTCTCCCAGCAGCGGAAACAACTTGCCTGTCTCTGTTTTTTTCCTGTCCCCTGTCATAGTTTTAGATGTTTCTGTAAGATCCCCCTTATTCTTCTAAATTCTAGCGAGTATTGTCCCAGGCGGCTCAACCTCCCCTCACAGGGTAACCTCCTCAGCTCCGGAATCAACCTGTGAACCTCCTCCTCACCACGTCCAAAGCCAGTGTATCCTTCCTCAAGTAAAGAGGCCAGGACTGGAAACAATACTTCAGGTGCAGCCTCACCATCACCTTATACAATTACAGCAGGACCTTCCTACTCTTCAATTCAATCCCTATGGCAATGAAGACCAATATTCTGTCTGCATACAGATTTCCTGTTGTACCAGCAAATCAACTTGTAGCAACCGAGAGTAGGTGGCAGAGGGGGTGGAGAGAGTGAAGGGGGTGGATGGTGAAGGGGGTGGATGGTGATGGGGTGGATGGTGATGGGGTGGATGGTGATGGGGGTGGATGGTGAAGGGGGTGGAGAGAGTGAAGGGGGTGGATGGTGGAGGGGTGGAGAGAGTGAAGGGGATGGATGGTGAAGGGGATGGATGGTGAAGGGGGTGGAGAGAGTGAAGGGGGTGGATGGTGAAGGGGGTGGATGGTGGAGGGGGTGGAGAGAGTGAAGGGGGTGGATGGTGAAGGGGGTGGATGGTGAAGGGGGTGGAGAGAGTGAAGGGGGTGGATGGTGATGGGGGTGGATGGTGAAGGGGGTGGAGAGAGTGAAGGGGGTGGATGGTGGAGGGGTGGAGAGAGTGAAGGGGGTGGATGGTGAAGGAGGTGGATGGTGAAGGGGGTGGAGAGAGTGAAGGGGGTGGATGGTGAAGGGGGTGGAGAGAGTGAAGGGGGTGGATGGTGATGGGGTGGATGGTGAAGGGGGTGGAGAGAGTGAAGGGGGTGGATGGTGATGGGGGTGGATGGTGATGGGGTGGATGGTGAAGGGGGTGGAGAGAGTGAAGGGGGTGGATGGTGAAGGAGGTGGATGGTGATGGGGTGGATGGTGAAGGGGGTGGAGAGAGTGAAGGGGGTGGATGGTGAAGGGGATGGATGGTGAAGGAGGTGGATGGTGAAGGGGGTGGATGGTGAAGGGGGTGGATGGTGATGGGGTGGATGGTGATGGGGGTGGATGTGGAACCAATCGCGTAGCTGCTTTGTGCTTATGGCCTGTAGCATGAGCCAATCCTAAAGCCTCATTGGTCTTGTTTCTGTCTTAGATATACTCACCAGTAATTGTTCCCACATCTTGGAAGTGTTTGACAGGCAGCTGTTCGCTGAGGTATCCATCGTCAGGCCCAATGGTGAAGGCTGCTCGCTGCAGGTATGTGGACAGAGGGCAGCTTGCAGTTTGTGCTGGGCCCTCCAGTTTGTCAGGGATTATACCCAGCGGTGATCTCCCATTCACCAGGCCAAGACCAGACCCTGGTCACAAACTCAGAAGACAATCCCCACCTGGTCTTTAAAGCAGCTGTCTCCAGAAAGCCTGAAAAAAGCAGCGAGTAACCACAAACGAAATGCCATTATTTATACAGAAACCATGAATATCCCAAACAGATCAGAGCTGAGGACATGCAGCTTTGACAATAGAAGGCTACTCAGCACTGCCAGTGTTGGACCCAGTTATTAAACATGTTCGGGACAAAGACTGAGCAATTTCGAGTTATCAAGACATCAAGGCAGGGGAACCTAACTCAGGAAAACACCTTTGAGCTATTACTCAGTACTGACATAGAAATGAGAGCAGCCCGAGGGGCTACAGGGCCTACTCCTGGTGCTAGTCCACATCCCCAGAACACTCAACCCAGAGGGAAACTAAACCAGTGCCATCTCACTAAGAAAACTCCAAATACTGTGGCAGGGGGCAAGGGGTAATCCAGTTCCTCACACTGAGGGGAGGTGATCCAGTGTCCCACACTGAGGGGAACCGGTGATCCAGTGTCCCACACTGAGGGCTGCCGGTGATCCAGTGCCCCACACTGAGGGGAGGAGGTGATCCAGTATCCCACACTGAGGAGAGGTGATCCAGTGTCCCACACTGAGGGGAGCCGGTGATCCAGTGTCCCACACTGAGGAGAGGTGATCCAGTGTCCCACACTGAGGGGAGGAGGTGATCCAGTATTCCACACTGAGGAGAGGTGATCCAGTGTCCCACACTGAGGGGAGCCGGTGATCCAGTGTCCCACACTGAGGGGAGGTGATCCAGTGTCCCACTCTGAGGGGAGCAGATGATCCAGTGTCCCACACTGAGGGGAGCTGGTGATCCAGTGTCCCACACTGAGGGAAGGGGTGATCCAGTGTCCCACACTGAGTGGAGGTGATCCAGTGTCCCACAGTGAGGGGAGGTGATCCAGTGTCCCACATTGAGGGAGGGGGTGATCCAGTGTCCCACACTGAAGGGAGGGGGTGATCCAGTGTCCCACAGTGAGGGGAGGAGGTGATCCAGTGTCCCACACTGAGGGAGGGGCTGATCCAGTGTCCCACACTGAGGGAGGGGGTGATCCAGTGTCCCACAGTGAGGGGAGGAGGTGATCCAGTGTCCCACACTGACGGGAGGGGGTGATTCAGTGTCACACACTGAGGGGAGGAGGTGATCCAGTGTCACACACTGAGGGGAGGTGGTGATCCAGTGTCCCACACTGACGGGAGGGGGTGATCCAGCGTCCCACACTGAGGGGAGGTGATCCAGTGTCCCACACTGAGGGAGGGGCTGATCCAGCGTCCCACACTGAGGGGAGGTAATCCAGTGTCCCACACTGAGGGAGGGGCTGATCCAGTGTCACACACTGAGGGGAGGTGATCCAGTGTCCCACACTGAGGGAGGGGCTGATCCAGTGTCCCACACTGAGGGGAGGTGATCCAGTGTCCCACACTGAGGGAGGGGCTGATCCAGTGTCACACACTGAGGGGAGGTGATCCAGTGTCCCACACTGAGGGAGGGGGTGATCCAGTGTCCCACAGTGAGGGGAGGAGGTGATCCAGTGTCCCACACTGAGGGAGGGGCTGATCCACTGTCCCACACTGCGTTTTGTATGAGGAAGTGCATCTTGCCCCTAAATACTTTAAGAACAGGAAAAAGGGAACGTGAGAAAGACATTGGCAAGTACCATCGGGAAAATCTTTTTAAATTTCCTGAAGAAGAATTGAGAAGCTGCGGGATGTGGGGCAGTTTGAGTGGGGAAACAGAGCAATTGTTAAGATCTGTTCTTTGTCATCAGGATTCTGTGAACTCAATCAATAACATATTGTCAGAGATATATCAGGCTGTAATCTTGCTGTTACATGGGAGAGACTATTCTCTATCTTGAGAAATTTTCCAACTTCTATCTAGCTAACTGACTCCACCCACACTGTACTAATTACGCCTCCAGGGACCTCATCACAATATTACTCCACAGTCTGAAAGTCCTTATCCAGTCAACACCTTCTGTCCCCATGTCAGATCGAGACCAGAATAGCCACAGTACGTGAGAAACAAATCAAACTGAGTATCCAAAGGAACTTTAGAAACTGAGAATGGAGAGAATTCAGGAATTGTCTCCCTGTATTGGAAAACTGCATTTGTCCATAAGTCCAAAAGCAATAGAAACAGCAGTAGGCCATTCAGCCCCAAGAGCCTGCTCACCCATTCATTCGGATCATGGCTGATTGGACATTCCTCAGCTCCAGTCTGTTAAGTTTTAAACAGTGACAGAGTGAAGCCTGTCAGCACCAGGCTTGTCACTTTAGTTGTGGATATATTCCCGGAATCAGTCATTTGGGATAAAATGACTGGTAATCTGGGCACATTGAGTTGATCAGGGAGAACGAACCGGAATTTGTGAAGGAACATCACATTGAACTAATTACACAGAATATGCGACCCCATTCTCCATGATTAAAGACTTAACAACAAACTAGGGTTGTTCGGTACATTGCATCAGTTGTATAACACCTTGATGTTTTACTATAAATTCTGTGTCTTATGATCCTGCCCCACTAGCTACCTGATGCAGGAGCGTCGCTCCGAAAGCTAGTGCTTCCAAATCAACCTTTTGGACTATAACCTGGTGTTGTGTGATTTTTAACTTTGTCCACCCCAGTGTCCAACACCATCACTTCCACATTATGGGATACACAAGCAAAGAAACAGGCCATTCAGCCCGAGCATTCCATGCTGGTGTTTATGTTCGACTCCAGTCTCTTCCCCATCATCCTTATACAATTCTGCCAGTGTCACCTATTACTCTCCCCTCTATTAGGGGCAGATTTCATATAAATGCATTTGGGTTATTTGTCTTAAACAGTCTTTGTTGGGGAAAAATTCCATATTCCCGCCACTCTTAGATGAAACAGTTTCTCCTGACATTCTCTTTCTGGTTTTTTGGAGACTGCTTTCTCCTGATAGTCTTGTGTTTCTTTCTCAGTGTGTGACAGTTTCTCTGTGGCTGCCCGTTCCTGATAAGATTATTCCAATGTTCTCTCCTTTCCGATCCTTTGAAGATTGTGATCATCTAAAACTCTCTTGCCCAGGTGTGATACACACTGTTTTTTTTCTATGTTATTAATATAATTTACTTTAGGTTTTTGTTTTATATTATTGGTTAAATATTGAATTATTGATCAGGAACACGTGGGTTTTCTGTGTGTCTGAAGTTAATCATTAACTTTTAACTATCTCTATAGCCATGGGGATTTCTTTTAAAACAGTTTGCAAGAGCTACTTTGGCAGCCTAATGGGATTTGCTTACTTTCAAATTTTACAGGCAGAAGTGGGTACTGCAGATGCTGGAGATTAGAGTCAGGATTAGAGTGGTGCTGGAAAAGCACAGCAGGTCAGGGAGCATCCGAGTAGCAGGAAAAATCAACGTTTCGGGCAAAAGCCCTTCATCAGGAATCCTTTCAAATTTTACAACCTAGCAAGGTAGACAATTTTACTTCAAGGTTTCAGTTTGAAATTTCTAGACTTTGGGTTTTTTAAGCTTGGGGAGAGATTTTTGATTCAGTTTTGTTTTCTGCAGTTTTATGAAGTCCTTACATGGGGTGGTATGTATAAGAATGGAGAATGTAATGAACCAGAATACTTCTGTGTGTGGAATGTCATTTCATAGAATACAACAGAATCCCTACAGTTTGGAAACAGGCCATTCAGCCCAGTGAGTCCACACTGACTGTCTGACAAATATCCCACACAGAGCCATCGCTATTCCTGCATTTCCCATGGCTAATGCACCTAGCTTGCACATCCCTGGACACTACAAACTATTTAGCATAGCCAATCCACCGAGCTTACACATCTTTGAACTGGGAGAGGGAAACCAGAGCATCCAGAGGAAACCTTTTTAGTAATGTTAGTCCCAGACCAGGAGTGTTGGGATAAAACCCTGAAGAGCAATTGAAGCTGATTTGGTTTAAACTGAGGCATATGACAGCTCCAGGAATGAGCGATCAGAGTTGGATAAGGCTGAAGATAACAGGAACTGATAACAGGCTTTACAATGGGCTGTTATGTGAGTGGAATTGCAATGAGTCATTCAGATCAGCTAAGAGCTAAGATGCAGGAAATCAGTAACTGCTGTATTTACCAAATAAGGATGAACCATTTGGGATTGGTCATGTGCACAGATAATCCCAAATAAGGTAGACGCTTGGCTCAGAGATCTGTGTATAAGGCAGCCCAGCAGACCCCTAATTGTCCAGCAGGACTTTGAAGAATAATACAGTGGGCAGTACCTCAGGTCAGGAGGCATGGTGCCAACTCTCCCTGGTGATAATATTTGGGGTTAATTACAGGACCCAGAGGAAGTGAAAGGCAGTGGCTGAGATATCTCTAGTAGTTACAAGTGTGTGTTATTTGTTTAAGTACTTTATAAATTATTTGGGTTTTATGGAGCTCTCAGTATCTTTGCTGTATCTTTGTCTATGTACATACCGCTGTCTCACAGAGACAGGCAACCCCAGTCTAGACATTAAAGTCAATGTTACCTTACATTTATTGAGTGTTAAGAAAGAGATTCTATATGTGAACTCTATGCAGGTTTTTTTTATTAAAACTTGTAAAGGATTGTTACAGGATTGAGAGGATTCTACATTTACAGAGTTTAAAACTCTTAAAGTTTGTGTCAAATAAATTGATTGGTTTATTTTTAGTAGCTTCATATCTTTTGCTTGATAAACCTCTGATTTATCATTAACATCTGCAACATGGTATGTTTCTGTTGCAGTGAGAGAGCACCTTGTTAAAACCAAATGAAACAAAATGTCACCACTACAGCAACATGCACTGGAACATCGCAATATTCAACTATCCCTCTTCACAGACAGTTCAGACACTGATCCACATCATGGTTAACACTGTTGCCTCGCAGCGCCAGGGACCCGGGTTCGGGTTTACCCTCAGGTGACTGCCTGTGTGAAGTTTGCACATTCTCCCCGTTCTATGTGGATTTCCTCTGGGTGCTCCGGTTTCCTCCCACAGTCCAAAGGTGTGCAGGTCAGGGTGGATTAGCCAAGGGAAGTGCAGGGTTACAGGGATAGGGTAGAGCGGTGGGTCTGGGTGGGATGCTGTTTGGCAGGGGATAGGCAGTGCAGCATTGATGGGCGAAATGGCCTGCATCCACACTGTAGGGATCCTATGATTCGATGTTGGTTTTTTTTGGGGAGGAACACATCACTTTTTTTCTAATCTATGAATGAGTTACCAATTCGTTTTGTGTCTAGTAATTAGTCATCTCACTCTTTGGTAACACAAGTAGGCTTGGTTAAACTGCTCCTTTTAAAGCATAAATTCATCAGGTATTGAAGAGAAGGGAGGGATCTTTTTAAGATTAAAAGCAAAATGCTGCTGATACTGGACGTCCGAAATAAAAACAGAAATTGCTGGAGGAGCTCAGCGAGTCTGATAGCATCTTCGGAGAGAGAAGCAGAGAGAGGCTGATAACATTCTCCTAGAAACAGTAACTCTGTTTCTCCCGTCACAGGTGCTGCCAGACCTGCTGAGTTTCTCCAGCAACTTTTTTTTGTTACAGCCAACCAAGCTGTGGGTGAGGAACTGAGGGTACCCTGTACCCCCTGGAGATTGAGGTATCCTGCCTGGGTGAGGAACGGAAGACCCTGTACCCCCTGAAGATTGGGGTATCCTGCCTGGGTGAGGAACTGAGGGTACCCTGTACCCCCTGGAGATTGGGGTATCCTGCCTAGGTGAGGAACTGAGGGTACCCTGTACCCCCTGGAGATTGAGGTATCCTGTCTGGGTGAGGGACTGAGGGGACACTATACCCCCTGGAGATTGGGGTATCCTGTCTGGGTGAGGGACTGAGGGGACCTGTACCCCTGGAGATTGAGGTATCCTGTCTGGGTGAGGGACTGAGGGGACCTGTGCCCCCTTGGAGATTGAGGTATCCTGCCTGGGTGAGGGACTGAGGGGACCTGTGCCCCCTTGGAGATTGAGGTATCCTGTCTGGGTGAGGGACTGAGGGGACCTGTGCCCCCTTGGAGATTGAGGTATCCTGCCTGGGTGAGGGACTGAGGGGACCTGTGCCCCCTTGGAGGTTGAGGTATCCTGTCTGGAACCATAACAAATCTGCCCTCGGGGGCTGATCATAACAATTGTGAAGAAACTCCTTCACCCGCCCCCCACAGATTTCCCACCACCCTCCCCAAACCCCTCATCCCAAACCCATTGTCCACCCTTCATCCTCACCCTCCTCGCCATGCCCTTCACTTCCCCAACACCTCACTCACTCCTCTCATGCCCCCATCCTTATCTCCCTGCCCTGATTCCCCTCACCATGACCCTACTCACAAACACTGCACTGTTATACACACCTCCTCTGTCCCATAACTGGACTCTCTAACTCCTGCCATTCATCACATGACTGACTGTTCACCTGAGTTTGGACACCACCAGCCAATGGGCTATTTGACTATGGAAGGCATCATATTGCTTCATTTGATCCGCCGGATGGAAACCAACATCCTGGGCACCGATGACAATGATCATGTTATCCCCACCTTGGTGGTGATCAGGTGACTCTGCACAACACAGGGACCCCAGGGGGTTCTGTCACTGGCAGGGGGTACACACAGCACACTGTATCGTACACACAGCACACTGTATGGTATACACAGCACACTGTATGGTATACACAGCACACTGCCTTTGCCAGTGCAGTCTGGCCTGATTCTCTCTCTCTGTCACTCTCTCTCTCTCTCTCTCTCTCTCTCTCTCTGTCCCTACATCACTCTGTCTCTTCGCTCCATCTGTTTTCTCCCCTTCCCTTTCTTTCTCTTTGTTGCTAGGCAGAATTTCCCAAGGCAAACATCCTGCCCCTTGTGTGAATATTTACGCTTGTTTTGTGAATAAATTGGAATAAATTGAGACAATCTCTTTATGTGCAGGGTCTGTGTTGCCCCCACCCCTTCCTGTCACTTCCTCCCCACCCCCAGAAGGAATTGGTCAATCTGATGAAGTCAGTGACAGTAACCCCACCGTGTAACTCAGGACTGAACTTATTCCTGGAGATTTCATCATCATGGGACCTTTTTATTGGCTGCTGCCACACTCAGTCCAATTGTCCTTTATTTACTCTCCTGTAAGCTTCAAACCACAATTAACAACAATACAAAAGTCACGCAATGTATTTTTCATGTTTGCCTTCCCCCTAGCTCTCCCTCCCTGTTACTTTCTTCCTGCCAGAAATATTTTATTTGCCAAAATGACTCTGGGCGGTTGGTACGCAGTGAAATGGGAAATAGTTTTGCTGAACTCTTCAGGGTAAAAGACTGCGGCCAAAATCCCCGGTCTGAAATCTGAGGGTCATCACGTTCCTCTGTCAGCCAGTTCCACCTCAAACAGCCACTTACCCCAGAGCGCAGTTTCCTGGTTACAGTAATGGCCCCAGACTCACCCACCCAGCCACCCTCTCGCTCTCTCCAAATAGTGACAAGTATCAGGAAGTTGAATATATCAAGGAAGAAAGTAAGAACTTGCATTTTGCTAGCACCTTTCACCGCCTTACAACATTACAAACGTGTTTCAGGCCAAAGTCTTTTTGAAGCTTAGTCACTGATGTAAGATCAGGGGAAATGGGAACAGGAGTAGGTCATTTGGTCCCTCAAACCTGCCCCACCATTCAATAGGATCATGGCTGATCCAACATTCCTCATGTCCACTTTCCTGACCTTTCCCCATAACCCTTGATTCGCCTCCTGATCAAGAATCCCTCTATCTCAGCCTTAAATATACTCTGTGGCAGCTCTGTCTGTGGCAAAGTCTTCCAAAGACTCACAACCCTCAGATAAAATAAATTCCTCCTTATCTCTGTCTTAAATTGGTGCCCCTTTATTCTGAGACTGTACCTCTGGTCCTGGATTCTCCCATGAGGGGGTAACATCCTCCCACAGCATTGACCCTGCCAAACCCCTTCAGAATCCTGAACGCTTCAATGAGCCCACCTCTCATTGTTCTAAACTCCAGCGAGTTGAGTCCCAAACTATTTCGTCTTTGATCATAAGGCAATCCCTCCATACCATGATGTGGAGGATCCAGTGTTAGTTATAGTCTAACAGGTTTATTTGGAAGCACTAGCTTTTGGAGCGCTGCTCCTTCATCAGGTAGCTGTGAGTACTTCCAAATAACCCTGTTGGACTATAACCTGGTGTCATGTGATTTTTAACTTTGTCCATCCCAGAGATCATCCCTAGTAAACTTTCTATAACCCACCTCCAATGAAATAATATCTTCCCTTATATAAGGGGATGAAAGCTGCTCACGGTGCTCCGGGTGTGATCTCCCCAGCACCTTGTACAATTGCTGTAAGACATCTCTCCCCTTGTACTCCAATCCGCTGAAATAAAGACCATTCCATGAGCATTCCCGATTACCTGCTGCCCCTGGGTGCTAGCTGGCTGTGTCTCGTGCACAACTTCCCAAGTCCCTTTGTGTTGCAGCTTTTTTGCCATTTCTCTCCATTTAAATAATATTCTGTTCTTTTGTTCTCCTTTCTAAAATGAACAACTTCACATTTTCCCACATGTTACTCCATTTGCCAACATTTTTGCGCACTTACTGAAGCAATCATTATCTCTCTGTAAGCCTTGTGACCTGCCTTTCCACCTATTTCTGTGTTGTTTTTGAATTTGGTTATAATACATTCGCCTCCTTCCTTCAACTGATTAATATATACGGTAAACTGTTGTGGTCCCAGCAGTGATCCCTGTGGAATTGTACTGGTCACGGGTCGCCAATCTGAAAAAGAACCCCTTCTCCCCACTCACCGTTTCCTGCCCATGAGCCAATTCTCTATCCACATTAATATACTACCTCCACCTCCGTGAACTCTTAGTTTATGACTTAACCTTTAGTGAGCATCCTTGTTGAATGCCTTCAAATAGAAGATATCTACTGGTTCCCCTCTGCCCATTCTAAGATGTAGGGAACACTATAGCTCACAGCATTTATAAAGCATTTTCAATGTAACATTCCTCACTGTGAACAATGAAACAGAAATGGGTCACTTCAGCTGATTGTCGAGACAGCAGCTTCAATGACCCACGCCCTCATTGGGATTCCACCTCTGACCCTCAGAGCCTGCCTGAGAGTGACCACCTACCCCAGCAGCTGTGCTGGCCACCCTCAGCTTGCTGACCAGGACAGGTCAGTCTGCCGATGGTCATTAAAAGGCATGGTGTGGATTTGGGATTCACCTTTAGCTGCTGTGCAGGGCATTCTGACCCAGTGGGAAACTCAGGTGAGATTTAATATTTTAGCAAAAGGTGCAGCATCTCATTAGACACTGATCAGACAGACTTGTGTCTCAATAACCATCGATTTGTACCTATTTGAGTTTCACAGATAGCTGGTCCATTATGAACGTTGTGATAATGCGCCCACACTCCCCAGGAGCGTTCAGAAATTGCCGTTAAACACACTGTAGCAGGTTAGGGCTGCTACTTGATAGAGTAAGCAGGAAGACAGAACAAGCGTTGGACAATTATTGAGGTTTCCTTGAAGGGGAAAGAGATCAAAAAGCAGTTTGAAGTATAAACAAGAATTTTAGTTGTTACTGCAGAACTGACCTTGTCATCATATGGTGTGTGTCCAGGGGGACAGGGTGAGTGAATGTCGCTCCCTCACAGCTTTTGTGTACCTTCATATCCACAGCCTCGGTCTCTCTCCCCATGGACCCCCTGAGCTGCTGAGAACATTGGGCCACAGCAAAGGGAGGAGCCTGATTAAAACTTTTCACTCAGAGGGAGAATTCTGCACAATCCCAGAGACTTGGCCTTTCAGCTGCTTGGCGTTGCCATGGCAATCTGCCTGCCACTGCAGACGTGAGGCCTTGCACACACACCCTTACCAACAGGAGGTGCACAATCCACCTGACACGCAGGCTTATGGCCTAGCCTGCATGGACTCTGCTCCCCATCTCCCTGGCAACCAGCTGGCTGCCTCTTTCTTTAACTGCACTTCATCCAAAGTACAGCCCACTGTCCCTTCACAGAGAGTGATTGCCTTGAGCGAGGATCCCTGAGGCTACACTGACATCAGTCCTAACAAACCAAAACCCTTCGGAAACTATTCGGTCTGAACACAGCTCACAGTGTAGACAGATAGGTGGGAGAAACTGGGGCATGAGGAATTACAGCACAAACTACACTCTTAGAGTCTCTGCGCATATTTATACATCACCTTAACATCCTCCTACCCACTTATAAAAACACATTCAGAATTATCCTTGGCTTTAAACACCTGGGACAAACAGAACATCATGGTCACAAACACCTGGTTCAGCTTCAGCCGAAATTTGGGAGAAAGTGATAACTACAGATGCTGGAGATCACAGTCAAAACGTGGGGTGCTGGAAAAGCACAGCCACTCAGGCAGCATCTGAGGAGCAGGACAGTCGACATTTCGAGCATATCTCTCAGCCCCCTTGGACCACTCCCTCATTCCTGATGAAGAGCTTATGCTCAAAACATCGACTCTCCTGCTCCTTGGATGCTGCCTGACTGGCTGTGTTTTTCCAGCAACACACGTTTTGACTTCCAGCTGAAATGTGTCCAACTCTAGGCCACACATCTTATGAAGATTGTCACGCATCATGGACGAGATCATGGGATCTACAAGAATAGGGCCATACTGGAATGAGGGACTTCAGTTACAGAGAGAGAGAGAGAGAGAGAAAACTGAGAGAGAGAGAGAGAGAGAACTGAGAGAGAGAGAGACAGACAGAGAGACAGAGAGAGAGAGAGAACTGAGAGAGAGAAAGAGAGAGACAACTTAGAGAGAGAGGCTGGGAACGTGCTCCTTACAACATGAACATTAAGAGGAGTTTCAATCAAGACACTCAGAATGATGAAGGGCTTTGCTGGAATAAAATAAAACTGTTTCTTTCAACAAGTCATTTGGTAATGAATAGATGGATTAGCGATAAGATAATGAGAGGTTTTTAAACAGTAGGTTGTGATCTGGAGGGAGTTGGAACCAGATTTAACTCAGGTCAGCCCAAGGGCCTTATCACGCAGTGTTGGGAGTCACAGATTGATGTAATTTACACAAATGCTCCTGCAGACTGGGTTAGTGTCGTGTTTAAGAGTCAAGTTCTGAAATTCCTGAAATCCCCTTTGTCAGTGAGAATTTATTTTAAAACTTGTTTTTGGACTGCTTCGATCGGCAGAAACTCTGGAATAGATTAGGAAAAGAAATCTGCTCAGAGATCAAATTGGGACAGACCTGTCAATTTGTGGGAATTCCTCACCCACCCATACCAACTCATCCTTTTATCCCGTTCTCCCTTGGTTATTATGTAGCTGCCCCTCAAATATATCGATCATCTCCGTGTGGGAATGACTTCCACACCACGGTCCTCCAGAATTCCTGCTCAGATTTATTACTGATGGCTCCAGATTGCCCTGAACTCATCGAAAGATGGGAATATTCTCTGTTAATCTAAAGTCTCAAATCTACCCCTGACCGTCTCTATCTGCTCGTTTTTTTTTAACCTTCTGCTTTCCAGAGAAAAGAGCCGACGTTTGTTCAGATTTTCCTGGCATGAGGGATCTTCTGCTGTTCAGGCCTAAGCCCTCACTATCTGGTGCAGGCTGAACCTCCCCATATTGAGGGGCTTCACACTGCCTTCTTTCAAATGAAAAAGCAAGCTGGGGTCCAATCAGCCTGTTAACGTGGGGGGCAGGGATTCATCGGAATTATTGGAAGAAGGGCAGGATTTCTAATCAACATTCCTTTTCTAAAGAGACAGATTAGAAACAGATCCGTTTGTCACTCCATTGCTCACTGCTGGTGTTTGCTTTTTACTGAAGCGCAATGATTAAGACCATGTGATATTGGAGGAGAAAGTGAGGACTGCAGATGCTGGAGATCAGAGCTGAAAATGTCTTGCTGGAAAAGCGCAGCAGGTCAGGCAGCATCCAAGGAGCAGGAGAGTCGATGTTTCAGGCATGAGCCCTTCTTCAGGAATGAGGAGAGTGTGCCAAGCAGGCTAAGATAAAAGGGAGGGAGGAGGGACTTGGGGGAGGGGCATTGGAAATGCGATAGGTGGAAGGAGGTCAAGGTGAGGATGATAGGCCAGAGTGGGGGTGGGGGCGGAGAGGTCAGGAAGAAGATTGCAGGTTAGGAGGGCGGTGCTGAGTTCGAGGGATTTGACTGAGACAAGGTGGGGGGAGGGGAAATGAGGAAACTGGAAAAATCTGAGTTCATCCCTTGTGGTTGGAGGGTTCCCAGGCGGAAGATGAGGCGCTCTTCCTCCAGCCGTCGTGTTGTTATGTTCTGGCGATGGAGGAGTCCAAGGACCTGCATGTCCTTGGTGGAGTGGGAGGGGGAGTTGAAGTGTTAAGCCACAGGGTGGTTGGGTTGGTTGGTCCGGGTGTCCCAGAGGTGTTCTCTGAAATGTTCCACAAGTAGGCGGCCTGTCTCCCCAATATAGAGGAGGCCACATCGGGTGCAGCGGTTGCAGTAAATGATGTATGTGGAGGTGCAGGTGAATTTGTGGCGGATATGGAAGGATCCCTCGGGGCCTTGGAGGGAAGTGAGGGAGGAGGTGTGGGCGCAAGTTTTGCATTTCCTACGGTTGCAGGGGAAGATGCCGGGAGTGGAGGTTGGGTTGGGGGGTGTGGACCTGATGAGGGAGTCACGGAGGGAGTGGTCTTTTCGGAACGCTGATAGGGGAGGGGAGGGAAATATATCCCTGGTGGTGGGGTCCGTTTGGAGGTGGCGGAAAAATGACGACGAATGATACGATGTATATTGGTTGGTGGGGTGCTAGGTGAGGACCAGTGGGGTTCTGTCCTGGTGGGATTGGAGGGGCAGGGCTCAAGGGTGGAGGAGCGGGAAGTGGAGGAGATGCGGTGGAGGGCATCGTCGATCACGTCTGGGGGGAAACTGCGGTCCTTGAAGAAGGAGGCCATCTGGGCTGTACGGTATTGGAACTGGTCCTCCTGGGAGGAGGTGGAGGGCGTGGGTGGTGTCCCGAATGTAGGTGGGAAGTTCTTGGACTAAGGGGGACAGGATCGTGTCGAGGTATGCAGAGATGAGTTCTGTGGGATGAGACAATGGGTCGGCCGGGGCAGTCAGGTTTGTGGACTCCTCCCTCCCCTTCCTAGACCTTTCCATTTCTATCTCGGCAGACCGAATCAACACGGACATATACTATTAAATGACCGACTCCCACAGCTACCTAGACTACACCTCCTCCCACCCTGCCCCCTGTAAAAATGCCATTCCATATTCCCAATTCCTTCGTCTCCGCCAGATCTGTTCCCAGGAGGCCCAGTTCCAATACCGTACAACATCGATGGCCTCCTTCTTCAAAGACCGCAATTTCCCCCCAGACATGATCGACGATGCCCTCCACCACATCTCCTCCACTTCCCGCTCCTCCACCCTTGAGCCCCGCCCCTCCAACCGCCACCAGGACAGAACCCCACTGGTCCTCACCTACCACCCCACCAACCTCCATATACAGTGTATCATCCGCCGTCATTTCCGCCACCTCCAAACAGACCCCACCACCAGGGATATATTTCCCTCCCCTCCCCTATCAGCGTTCTGAAAAGACCACTTCCTCTGTGACTCCCTCATCAGGTCCACACCCTCCAACCCAACCTCCACTCCCGGCACCTTCCCCTGCAACCGCAAGAAATGCAAAACTTGCGCCCACACCTCCCCCCTCATTTCCCTCCAAGTCCCCAAGGGATCCTTCCATATCCACCACAAATTCACCTGCACCTCCACACACATCATTTACTGCATCCGCTGCACCCGATATGGCCTCCTCTTTATTGGGGAGACAGGCCGCATACTTGCGGAACATTTCAGAGAACACCTCTGGGACGCCCGGACCAACCAACCCAACCACCCCGTGGCTTAACACTTCAACTCCCCCTCCCACTCCACCAAGGACATGCAGGTCCTTGGACTCCTCCATCGCCAGACCATAGCAACACAACGGCTGGAGGAAGAGCGCCTCATCTTCCGCCTAGGAACCCTCCAACCACAAGGGATGAACTCAGATTTCTCCAGTTTCCTCATTTCCCCTCCCCCCACCTTGTCTCAGTCTAATCCCTCGAACTCAGCACCACCTTCCTAAACTGCAATCTTCTTCCTGACCTCTCCTCCCCCACCCCCACCCTATCACCTTCACTTTAACCTCCTTCCATCTATCACATTTCCAATGCCCCTCCCCCAAGTGCCTCCTCCCTACCTTTTATCTTAGCCTGCTGGACACACTTTCCTCATTCCTGAAGAAGGGCTCATGCCCGAAACATCAACTCTCCTGCTCCTTGGATGCTGCCTGACCTGCTGCGCTTTTCCAGCAACACATTTTCATCATGTGACATTGGAGCCGAATTAGGCCATTCAGCCCATTCGGTCTGCTCCACCATTCAATGAGATCATAGCCCAACCTGATAATCCTCAACTCCACTTTTCTACCTTTTCCCCATTACCCATGATTCCTTTACTGATTAAAAATCTATCTCCGCGTTGAATATACTTAATGCCCCAGCCTTGACCGACCTCTGTGGTAAAGAACTTCACAGACTCACACCCCTCTGAGAGAAGATGTTCCATCTTATCTTTGTCTTAAATGTGCGAACTTCATCCTCTGGTCCTAGACTCTCCCACAACGGGAAACAACCTCTCCACATCCAACGTTATCTAAGAATCGTCAATGTTTCAATAAAGTTGTCTCTCATTCCTCTAAACTTCAATGAGTACAGGCTCAACCAACTCAACCTTTCCTCCTAAACCACTCCCTCCATGCCCAGGAGCAGCTCAGTGAATGTTCTATGGATGGCCTCCTGCCATATCTCTCCTGAGATAAGGGCCCAGAACTGTTCACAATGTTCTAGGTGTGGTCTAACTAGGGCCTTGTATGGATTTAGCAAGACTTCCCTATATTTACACTCCATTCCCTTTGAAATAAAGGCTAATGTTCCTTTGCCTTCCCTGTTGAACTTGGACACTAGCCTTTTGTGATTCAAGGACAAAGATTCCTTAATCCCTTTGCTCTGTCTTCAGAAATCTTCCATTGGTTAGGATACTTTTGGAGTCTCTAAGGTTCTGAATACTTTTCTAAATATCTTGAAATCTAACAAAACAAACTTAACTTTTCAATAACTCTGAGATATGGGAAAATAATTGGCAGCAAGGCAGAATTAATCACTGACTTGTTTGTGGTTTCTGTGTACAGTTTTGTTAAAGTACCTCTCCTTTGGTGACGAAATTGATATCTGACGAGCCTGTGTCACTTATTACCGAGCCAAGATCTCTAGCTTGCAATGTTTGTTATTTACTCATGGGACAAGGGTGTCGCTGGCTAGGTCAGCATTTATTGCCCATCACTAGTTACCAAGAGGGCAGTTAAGAGTCAACCATATTGCTCTGATTCTGGAGTCACATGCAGACTATGTAAGGACAGCAGTTTCCTTCCCTAAAGGACATTAGTGAACCTGACCATCAACAACGGGCAATGATTCATGGTCATCATCAGACTCTTAATACCAGATTGTTATTGAATTCAGATTCTACTATCTACTGCGATGGGATTCAAACCTGGGTCTGCAGAACATTAGAGGGGTCTCTGGATGAACAGTCCAGTTATAAGGCCACCAGGCCATTGCCTCGACTCTCCTCCGACCCCCAGCGTTGAACAGGACATGTTCAGAGCTCAAAAACAAAACAAGCTGACCAAAGGGACTGAGCCCACACCTGGGAATCTGAACAATCCGTACCTCAGTCCTTTAGTACTCGTCATGCTCCTGCAGGATGGAGATAATGCAGGAATCACTGGAATGTGGGTCCAATCATGAATCCAACATCCAAGCAAACAGTGAGGAGGAAATGAGCTCACTGTTACATGGTATAGCCTGAGATCGATGGAGTGGTCTACTGAGCACAGTCAAGGACAAGAAAATGATTAAACAAATTAATCGATGGAATTGGTCCAATTTCAAAGCTAATTTTTTGTTTGGATTTTTGAATCCTATCCAATGGGTTGAAATCACAGCTCCTGGCAAATACACACACCTGATTATACTCCAGCGTTGAAGTTACCAATGAATCTCTCAGAGCCAGCGTTCAGGCCAAGTGACTCACTTGGTAACTATCCAGCACGTTGTCAACACAATCCCACTGCAGACTGGGACAGTATAACCCCATCCCACTGCAGGATTTCTGAAGAACAGCAGAGAGACTGTTCCCTTTCAATGAAACTCATTCATGGGATATGGGCGTCACTGGCTGGGTCAGCATTTATTGCCTTTCCCTCGTTGCCCCATTGAGAAGGTGGGGGTGAGCTGCCCTCTTGAACCACTGCAGTCCATGTGCTGTGGGTAGCCCCACGATGCCCTTAGGGAGCGAATTCAAGGACTTTGACCCAGTGACAGCGAAGGAACTGTGATATTTCCAGGTCAGGAGGTGAGTGGCTTGGAGCGGAACTAGCAGGGGGTGGTGTTCACATGTATCTGCTATCCTTGTTCTTCGAGGTGGAAGTGGTTGTGTGTTTGGAAGGTGTTGCCTGAGGATCTTTGGTGAATTTCTGCAGTGCACCTTGTAGATGGTACACACTGCTGCTATTGAGTGTTGGTGGTGGAGGAAGAGAATGATTCTGAATGTGGTGCCAATCAAATGGCCACTTTGTCCTGGATGGTGTCAAGTTTCCATTCAATCCCTTGATCCTGCTGCTCTATTTGACATGATCACATTTGATCATCCAATCCCTCCAGTGTGGAAGCAGGCCATTCAGCCCACTGAGTCTATGCAGATCCTCCAAGCATCCCAATCAAACTCACCCCCCTGCCCTATCCCTGTAACCCTGCAATTCCCATGGCCAATCCACCTAACCTGCACATTTTTGGACTGGGAAGAAACTGGAACACCTGGAGGAAACCCACGCAGACATGGGGAGAATGTGCAAACACCACACAGACAGTAACCCGAGGCTGGAATCGAACCTGTATCTCTTGCGCTGTGAGGCAGCAGTGCTAGCTACTGGGCCACCATGCTGCTCTGTATTGAGCTCAATAACTTAATCCTACCTCCCCATCCATACCTCTTGATCTCTTTAGCCACAAGAGCTATATCTACCTCCTCCTTGAAAACACAAAATGTTTTGGTCTCAGCACATTCTGTGGTAGTGAATTCTACAGGTTCCCCCCTCTCTGGGTGAAGGCATTCCTCCTCATCTCAGTCCTAAAAGATTTGACCCTTATCCTTAAGCTATGACCCCTGGTTCTGAACTCCCCACCACTGGAAACCCCCTTCCTGCATCTAACCTGTCTCGTCCCGGTTAGAATTTTATCAGTTCCTAGGAGATCCTCCTCATTTTCTAAACTCCAGTGAATACAATCCTAACTGACTCAATCTCTCCTCATACGTCAGTCCCGTCATCCCAGAAATCAATTTGGTCAATCTTTGTTGCACTTTCTGGACAGCAAGATTTCTTCCTCAGATAAAGAGACCAAAATTGCCCACAATATCCCAGGTGTGGCCTCACCAAGGCCCCTGTATAATTGCAGCCAGCCATCGTGGTTCCTGGTTCCTGTACACAAATCCTCTCGCTGTAGAGACATACACACAGTTTACCTTCCTCAATGCCTGCACCCTTACGTTCAGTGACTGTATGGGGACGAATTGCACCTGTCCAGGTAAGTGGGGAGCATTCTCTCACACTCCCAACTTGGGCCATGTAGATGGTGGACAGGCTCTGGGCAGCCAGAGGAGGTGAGTTAAGCGCCGCAAGATTGCAAGCCTCTGACTTAGACAATCGACAATAGGTGCAGGAGTAGGCCATTCAGCCCTTCGAGCCTGCACCGCCATTCAATATGATCATGGCTGATCATTCCTAATCAGTATCCGCTCCCTGCCTTATCTCCATAACCCTTGATTCCACTATCTTTGAGAGCTCTATCCAACTCTTTCTTAAATGAACCCAGAGACTGGGCCTCCCCTGCCCTCTGGGGCAGAGCATTCCACACAGCCACCACTCTCTGGGTGAAGAAGTTTCTCCTCATCTCTGTCCTAAATGGTCTACCCCGTATTTTTAAGCTGTGTCCTCTGGTTCGGCACTCACCCATCAGCGGAAACATGTTTCCTGCTGCCAGAGTGTCCAATCCTTTCACAATCTTATTTGTCTCAATCGTATCCCCTCTCAGTCTCCTAAACTCAAGGGTATACCAGACTTGCTCTGGTAGCCACTGTGTTTTTGTGATGGGGCCAGTTCAGTTTCTGGCGAATGGTAATCCCAAGAGTATTGATAGCGGGGAGATTCAGAGATGGTTAATCTGTCTCTTCCTGGTATCACTGTCAATATTTGCCCATCAAAAGGCAGCAGGCGATCCAGTCATTACCCATATTGTTAACTGCTGCAGGGACGGCCTTCACAAGCAGCTTTTATTGGGAAGCACTTAGACACACCAGCGAATGAGAGCAATGCTCACAAGGTCGGAGTTTCAGCTACACCTCAGCTGCTTACATTCTTGTCTCTGAGTCAAACAGTTCCAGGTTCCAGGTCTTAACCCGTGGCCATCCAGCATACACTGTGGGACAGTGCTGGTGGCATGCTGCATTGTCAGAGATGCCCTCTCAGCTGAATGTACAAGGGCCAGTGTTACTATTTTAGGTTGGGTTTCATGATGCCACAACCACAGAGAGTGCACTCCAGGGCAGATGGCCCAATCAGAGGGAACACAAATGATCAGACACCTCACTGCTCATCATGGACAGAGTGCAAGAGTGGTCAATACTTACTACTCAACCAACCTGCTGAATATACACATAAATAAAAGAAAGAACAGAATATGCTGGGAATCTAAATTAAAGGCAGAAACTACAGGAGAATCTCAGTAGGTCGGGCAGCACCTGGCAGAGAAAGCAGAATTCACGTTTCAGGTCTAGTGACCCTTCTTCAGAACTCATCTTTCTGCTCTTTCTGTGTGACTGACTCTCACTGGGGTACAGTCCCCCACACACTGACTCTCCCTGGGGCACAGTCCCCCACACACTGACTCTCACTGGGGTACAGTCCCCCCCACACACTGGCTCTCACTGGGGTACAGTCTCCCAAACACTGACTCTCACTGGGGTACAGTCTCGCACACACTGACTCTCACTGGGGTACAGTCCCACACACACACTGGCTCTCACTGGGGTACAGTCTCCCAAACACTGACTCTCACCGGGGTACAGTCTCGCACACACTGACTCTCACTGGGGTACAGTCCCACACACACTGACTCTCACTGGGGTACAGTCCCCCCCACACACTGGCTCTCACTGGGGTACAGTCCCACACACACTGACTCTCACTGGGGTACACTCCCACACACACTGACTCTCACTGGGGTACAGTTCTGAACAGTCACAGGATTCAAAACATTAACTCTGTTTCTCTCCTCACAGTTGCTGTCAGACTTGTTGAACTTCTCCAGCAATTTCTGTTATTGTTTGTGATAACACACACCTGGTCATTACCATATTACTGTTGGGATCTTGTTGTGGTATTTCCTACGCTGTAATAACCATGAACCTTGCTAAGTACGTCGTTGGAATTGAAATACTTTGCCGCGTCTGATGGTCACATTCGGCGCGACAGGAATACACCTCTCTCTTGTTTTAAGCAAAATAGTGGAATTTTCTGAGTTACATTGGAGCAAACACCCAACTCTGAACTCAGCGAGTATTTAAGTTAGGAAACACAGGAGAGCAGCAGATGGGAGACAGGTCAATGTTGAAAAGATAGGAGTTAATGCTTCAGGCGATGAACGATTCATCAATTTGTCTCGCTTGCTGTAAGTGCAAATTTGTTTTTAAAGTTGCTTTTAGGTAATTAAATCAAATTGGATTAAACCCAAGTGCAATCCCAAGGAGAGCAGATTGGATTCAGCAGAATGTGCTTTTAGCAGAATGATCCTTGACTCTGTGTGTCTATCAGTCCCACGGAACGTGACTCCCGTCTCCCTGACAGGAACCCGAGCAGTTAATACCCACCATTGTGGACCTTCTCCACATCCCCTCCCAGTCTCACTGCTCACATACTCAGTGCGTGTGTTTACTGATAGAGCTCCCTCAGCCTATTTCACAACATCCCTTCAACACGACCCCAACCTTACAGCAGCGGACAGGGGCGGAGATCCCCAAAAGAGGATAAAGTGTGGTGCTGGAAAAAGAACAGCAAGTCGAGCAGCATCAGAGGAGGAGGGGAATCAACGCTTCAGGTCAGAACCTTCCATCAGGATGAAATATCGACTCCCCTTCTCCCCTGGTGCTGCCTGACCTGCTGTCCATTTCCCAGCTCCACTCTTTATCCAGACCCGGGCTCCCCAGCATCTGCAGTCCTCACCGTCTCCAAATACACCCCAACACCATCCCCCCCTCACCCCATCACCACCCCCCCTCACCCCATCACCATCCCCCCCTCACCCCAACACCATCCCCCCCATCCCATCACAATCCACCCCTCACCCCAACACCATCCCCCCCTCACCCCAACACCATTCCCCCCTCACTCCAACACCATCCCCCCCCACCCCAACACCATCCCCCCTCACCCCAACACCATCCCCCTCACCCCAACACCATTCCCCCCTCACCCCAACACCATCCCCCCTCACCCCAACACCATCCCCCCCAACCCATCACCATCCACACCCCCACCCCATCACCATCCACCCCCCTCACCCCAACACCATCCCCCCTCACCCCAACACCATCCCCCCTCACCCCAACACCATCCACCCCCCACACCCCAACACCATCCCCCCTCACTCCATCACCATCCCGCCCTCACCCCATCACCATCCCCCCCACCCCAACACCATCCCCCCTCACCCCAACACCATCCACCCCCCACACCCCAACACCATCCCGCCCTCACCCCATCACCATCCCCCCCACCCCAACACCATCCCCCCCTCACCCCAACACCATCCCCCCCTCACCCCAACACCATCCCCCCCTCACCCCAACACCATCCACACCCCCACCCCATCACCATCCACCTCTCACCCCATCACCATCCACCCCCCTCACCCCAACACCATCCCCCCTCACCCCAACACCATCCCCCCCTCACCCCAACACCATCCACCCCCCACACCCCAACACCATCCCCCCTCACTCCATCACCATCCCGCCCTCACCCCATCACCATCCCCCCCACCCCAACACCATCCCCCCCTCACCCCAACACCATCCCCCCCCACCCCAACACCATCCCGCCCTCACCCCAACACCATCCCCCCTCACCCCAACACCATCCCCCCCTCACCCCAACACCATCCCGCCCTCACCCCAACACCATCCCCCCCACCCCAACACCATTCCCCCTCACCCCATCACCATCCCCCCTCACCCCATCACCATCCCCCCCTCACCCCATCACCACCCCCCTCACCCCGTCACCATCCACCCCCCTCACCCCATCACCACCCCCCTCACCCCATCACCTTCCACCCCCTCACCCCAACACCATCCCCCCTCACCCCATCACCATCCACCCCTCACCCCATCACCATCCACCCCCTCACCCCATCACCATCCGCCCCCTCACCCCATCACCACCCCCTCACCCCATCACCATCCACCCCACTCACCCCATCACCATCCCCCCTCACCCCATCACCATCCACCCCTCACCCCAACACCATCCCCCCCCTCACCCCAACACCATCCCCCCCTCACCCCAACACTATCCATCCTCCTCACCCCAACACCATCCCCCCCACCCCAACACCATCTATCCCCCTCATCCCATCACCATCCCCCCTCACCCCATCACCATCCACCCCCTCACCCCAACACCACCCCCTCCCCCCAACACCAGCAGATTCCCAAATTGCCCTTAGCTACTAAAGTCCCCCATTGCTGATGTCAGGGACACAAGTGCCAATAATGGATCAATATTCCAGATATTGTTTCAGGAAATGCAGTAAACACCAAGCCCCAGGGGAGCAAACAACCTTCACTGTACGTAGAGCTCTCTACAATTGGTCAGATCATTTTCAGAAAACCCACTGATAAATAATGATTATTATTACACAGCATTAACTTTGGACCAGCCACAGACACTGTGTGAGTGTGGGACTGTACCCCAGTGAGAGTCAGTGTGTGTGGGTCTGTACCCCAGTGAGAGTCAGTGTGTGTGGGACTGTACCCCAGTGAGAGTCAGGGTGTGTGGGACTGTGCCCCAGCGAGAGTCAGCGTGTGGGGGACTGTACCCCAGTGAGAGTCAGCGTGTGGGGGACTGTACCCCAGTGAGAGTCAGTGTGTGTGGGACTGTACCCCAGTGAGAGCCAGTGTGTGGGGGGGACTGTACCCCAGTGAGAGTCAGTGTGTGTGGGATTGTACCCCAGTGAGAGCCAGTGTGTGGGGGGGACTGTACCCCAGTGAGAGTCAGTGTGTGTGGGACTGTGCCCCAGTGAGAGTCAGTGTGTGTGGGACTGTGCCCCAGCAAGAGTCAGCGTGTGGGGGACTGTATCCCAGTGAGAGTCAGTGTGTGGGGGACTGTACCCCAGTGAGAGTCAGTGTGTGCGGGACTGTACCCCAGTGAGAGCCAGTGTGTGGGGGGACTGTACCCCAGTGAGAGTCAGTGTGTGGGGGGACTGTACCCCAGTGAGAGTCAGTGTGTGGGGGACTGTGCCCAGTGAGAGTCAGTGTGTGGGGGGGACTGTACCCCAGTGAGAGTCAGTGTGTGGGGGACTGTGCCCAGTGAGAGTCAGTGTGTGGGGGGGACTGTACCCCAGTGAGGGTCAGTGTGTGGGGGACTGTGCCCCAGTGAGAGTCAGGGTGTGTGGGACTGTGCCCCAGCGAGAGTCAGCGTGTGGGGGACTGTACCCCAGTGAGAGTCAGTGTGTGGGGGGACTGTACCCCAGTGAGAGTCAGTGTGTTGGACTGTACCCCAGTGAGAGTCAGTGTGTGGGGGACTGTTCCCCAGTGAGTGTCAGTGTGTGGGGGACTGTACCCCAGTGAGAATCAGTCATACAGAGCGAGAACAGGCAGCACCCACTCCGCTGTTTAAATCCCTCTGCGGTAACCCTGTCACGTTGCAATATTTGTGTTAGGATGTGGCCCATCCCTCTTACCACAGAATCCGGTGACACCTGGTTTGTCTCTCCTCCTTCTGAGCAGACAGCGAGGAAGCCCCTGACAGTCAAACAGCCAAGTGGCAATGAGGTTCGCTTTATGAAGGACGATCGCCTGCCCGGAGTGTTCGAGAATGCATCCTCTCACTGACAGAAGCAGTGCCTTCAGTGGAACAGGAGCAGAACACTGAAGGTCAGATAGAGATGTGCAAATCTGTGCTAATGTGACAAAACCCACAGTCGCTGGACACTTGCACAACACATCGGGCTCTTCGTGAATTCACATCACTATAACACATTACAAGGGTAGAGTAGGGAGTTTGTTTGCCTTCTGCAGCACTTTCCAAACCTTGGTCGTTCTTGTTGAGTTCCCCTGGGGGTTGCAGCACAGTGGAGTGTGAATAATTACTCCAATATAAAATGCTGCATTACTGAACCCGGGAGCCTGCCTCAGCACAATGCAATAATGCAGCAGCTCCCCACATCCTATAGGCTCTGACAGCTCTGACTGACAGCTCTGACTTTCCAGTGAATGCTTTTATATAAATTGTAACTCACTGTTTTGTGAGGACAGTCGGTGGGTCGAGGAAGCCAGATGCTGCTGTGTCACGGGCAGATGGCAAGGTCAGGAGCAGCTGTTTGGTTTTAAACAGAAGGTCCTGAGGATAGAAGCAGAGATGAGAGAGTGTCAGTGAATGTGGGGAGACCGGAGAAACTGAGGCTACTCTCTTCAGAGCAGAGAAGGTTAACTGCGAGGAGACTGGATTGGGGATGACCAGCATAACATTTCAGAAGTCCTTAGATGATGACTCGCGTGGGCAAGACTGTGGGCTAAGTGCTGAGAAATGGGGCTAGAATAGGAGATACTTGATGACTGGCATGAAGATGCTGGGCTGCAGGAGCTCCCTCTGTGCTGTAAAACACAGTGATTCCCAGTGTTGTGAATTGTGAGGGGTTTTTTATAGAAGAAATAGGGGCGTGCAGTTTCCTGCTGCTGGAGGATTAGTAAACAGAGGGACTCACATTTCAGGTAATTGAATTAACAAAAACAGGTGAGGAAATATTTTTCGCTCAGTGAGCTGTTTGTAATCTACTGTCTGAAAGGCTAGCTGTCTGAGAGGCTAGCTGTCTGAAAGGCTAGCTGTCTGAAAGGCTAGTAGGAGAACATGCAACAGGAGCCTTTCAAAAAGGGGGCATCTGCCAAAAAGTGGGAAAGGAACAGTTTCTGACCCAGGAGGAACGCGGGAGGAGTGGGACCAATCTCCAAGCACCAGCACAAGGGGAGGTGAGCTGAATGCTGTTAAGATCCCTCTGAATCATGACTGTACCTCACTGAACCCCACGCC
This sequence comes from Hemiscyllium ocellatum, assembly GCF_020745735.1. Classification (NCBI taxonomy): domain Eukaryota; kingdom Metazoa; phylum Chordata; class Chondrichthyes; order Orectolobiformes; family Hemiscylliidae; genus Hemiscyllium; species Hemiscyllium ocellatum. Next base: position 49,484,281 of record NC_083432.1, on the reverse strand, counting down.
CAGTTTGTAATCTGCAATGAGACATTGAGGTGTTCATTACAGAGACTCTAACTGACCCTCAGTATGTAGCAGAGTCGTCACCCCGTGACTGTGGTGTTTTACTATAACAGAAGACAGCAGGAGCCTATTGTCCTGGCTCTGTGGCAGAGGAATCCATTTAGTAACACTTGCTTTACACCTTCCCCACAGCCATGTAAGTGTCTCCTTTCCAGCTATTTATCTTCTTTAAAGTTATGTTTCAGATCTAGTCGCAGTACCTTTGTTGACAGTACATTTCCCAGGAAGGGCTATCGGATTTGAAAGGGTCACATCTGACACTGGGATATTGGAATGGAGACATCTCTTACAATCCCCCCGAAACCCCACCCCCCTGGAGCCTGGCAGGTATTTCAGCCCTGACAGTGAATGTGACCAGGAGGCAGTTGAATCTGGAGAGGAGTTTGTGCACCTGAACCAATCCAAATCAAACATCTATTCAAAGCAACCGAGCACCTCCCGAGAGCGGGGCCTCGTTGGAGCAGTCGGAGAGAATTTGCTGATGGAATGCTGGTGTACCTCTCCAGGGATACACTGCACCACATCCCATCCAACCTGATGCAAAGTCTCTGATTAGAAAGCTTCCCCTTTTTTTACTGCGTTAGTTACTGATGAGGCAACAATGACACACCGATTATCTTTCCCAGTTCTGACTCTCCCTTTGGGGCGCATTTCAACTCATTTTGGTATAAACTCACTCAGAAACACTGCCAGTGAAAACCACCCCGGACAAGGTGAAAACCCAGTTCAGGGATCCAGTGGATTCTTCCTGTGGACAGACAGGCAGACGTTCCCCTGTAGTACAGGCCTGGAGGAGCTCAGAGCCTGTAACACTTCAATCAGACCTCGAGCAAATCTTCTGACCCTGATTAACCTACAGATCAGGGAAGCTGCCTCAGATTTCAGAAAAGGCATCACACTCCTTCATGATTATAACCTTGTGTACAGTCAGCAGTCAGATACAAATCTCCTAGAAACTTCTGCTTTAATGATGCAAACTTGTTGGGCCAAGTTTAAAGTTGTAAACATTTCTGAGCTGTACTTTAGAACTATGGGGACATTTAGCTCTCAATGTTCCAGCACTCAATTAGATCATGAGGGATCTGTACATCAATCTGTCTCTCAGCCTTTGCTCTAAAGGATCAAAGTTTGCCTGATATGCTTTTGCTGCAGCCTCAGTCTCCCGTCCTCTCTGCGCTTTAGTGATTTCAGCCAGAGTTTGTTTTTAATGTCAGTGTCTGGGTCATTTCAAGTGCAGACATATTCACAAAGTGTGTTCCGAGGGATCTCATGTCAGCCTTGCCCTTCAGCACTGATGTAAGCTCTCACACAAATACCTTTGCTTCCTGTGTTTCTTACAAAGCAGGATTTGAAGGTGTGCCACATCACGCTAAGCAGTCACCCTTCACGCATGACTAGTCAGTCACATGGTAAGCTGTTCACCTGTGGATGCCTTTGTAGCTGGGTCTGATCTGTTGACGAACCAGCCGTTAAGACGTCATGGGGAGCAGCAGGAGCCTGGGCTCATTTTAATTTTTTTTTAAGTTTCCATCTTGAGACATGAAGACTACCTGGATGTGTGGGGCTCTGGTTTCCTGTGTGGCATTCGATCACAGGTGGTTTTCTTCAGTCACCTCCTCGTGGCGACCAGGATCAGTAGATACAGGCCACAGGAGAGAGGAAATGAAAATTCAGCAGATACCTGCTCACCAGTATCTAAACAGGGTGGTTTTCACTGGCAGTGTTTCTGAGTGAGTTTATACCAAAATGAGTTGAAATGCGCCCCAAAGGGAGAGTCAGAACTGGGAAAGATAATCGGTGTGTCATTGTTGCCTCCTCAGTAACTAACACAGTAAAAAAAGGGGAAGCTTTCTAATCTGGGACTTTGCATCAGGTTGGATGGGATGTGGTGCAGTGTATCCCTGGAGAGGTACACCAGCATTCCATCAGCAAATTCTCTCCGACTGCTCCAACGAGGCCCCGCTCTCGGGAGGTGCTCGGTTGCTTTGAATTGATGTTTGATTTGGATTGGTTCAGGTGCACAAACCCCTCTCCAGATTCAACTGCCTCCTGGTCACATTCACTGTCAGGGCTGAAATACCTTCCAGGCTCCAGGGGGAGAGTTGGGGGGGAGGGGGGCTGGTAGGGGTTAGATTGTAAATGCTGTCTCAGGACAGATGTGAGAGTTTCTCAAAGTTTTTATTCCAGTTCAGTTCTGAAACTGATCCTAACCCGAGTTTTAGGGATGGGCAATAAATACTCACTGAGCCAGGGAGGCCCACAGCTCAGGAGGAAATGACAAAAATTCACTGGATCGTCCAAACCAGCCAATGTTGATTGTCACTGTAAGGACGACTCAATTCGACAGTGATAGGCTTACAGGAGTGAATATTGGGGTTCAGGGCTCAGGTACAACAGACAGGCCTTCAGACCCAGTTGGGGTTCTAGAGAGAGGAACTTTCAATGGGAGATTTCAGTCAACTGCATTCCATTTTAAACAATAAGTGCCCCAGTGTCCAGGTTGGAAATGAAATGGTTTGTGTTCCGAAACAAAATGTTTGATAAAAGCGATGGTCAGATATGGCACAGCTGGCAACAATGGGCATCAGGTGGAGTTCAGCTGAAAGGTCAATCAATGACTTTCCTTGAACAGTAGTACAGGCCTGAAGGGTCAGGGTCCAATCCAATTTCTACTTCCTAATTCTCTTCTATTCTGCCAGTATTGCTCCCTGAGTTAGTGTACAGTGTTGTGAGACAGTGGAGTGTACGAGATAGCAGCGACTGGCTGTACTGTGCTACATGGACTATGTAGGACATGGATAATAAGAGAAATATCAGTTTCCAATTGCCCAAGGCAGATATATCTGTAAACCAGTAACAATGCACAGCAGCCGAACCCTGTCGGAGTAGCAGAAAGCACATGTTCTGAAATAGTACTGACCAGAGATATCTGACAGATACAGTGGGACAACTTACCAATCCTCTCCCAAAGATACCAATGTTGCCAGGTTGGAGGATTTGAGTTACAGGGAGAGGCTGAATAGGCTAGGGCAGTTTTCCCTGGAGCGTCAGAGGCTGAGGGGTGACCTTATAGAGGTTTATAAAATCAGGGTGGCATGGTGGCTCATAGCACCAAGGTCCCAGGTTCGATTCCAGCCTCAGGTGACTGACTGTGTGGAGTTGGCACGTTCTCCCTGTGTCTGCGTGGGTTTCCCTCGGGTGCTTTGGTTTCCTCCCACAATCCAAAGGTGTACAGGTCAGGTGGATTGGCCATGCTAAATTACCCATAGTGTTAGGTGCATTAGTCAGAGGGTGGGTTACTCTTCAGAGGGTTAGTGTGGACTTGTTGGGCTGAAGGGCCTGTTTCCACACTATAGGAAATCTAATCATCATGAGGGGCATGGATAGGATAAATAGACAAAGTCTTTTCCCTGGGGTGGGGAAATCCAGAACCAGAGGGCATAGGTTTAGGGTGAGAGGGGAAAGATATAAAAGAGACCTAAGGGGCAACTTTTTCACACAGAGGGTGGTACGTGTATGGAATGAGCTGCCAAAGGATGTGGTGGAGGCTGGTACAATTGCAACATTTAAGAGGCATTTGGATGGGTATATGAATAGGAAGGGTTTGGAGGGATATGTGTCAGGTGCTGGCAGGTGGGACTAGATTAGGTTCAGATATCTGGTCGGCATGGACGGGTTGGACCGAAGGGTCTGTTTCCATGCTGTACATAATTTTGTAAAACTCTACAAGGTCAGCTCTCAGCCTCCGACGCTCCAGGGAAAACAGCCCCAGCCTGTTCCACCTCTTCCTGTAGCTCAGATCCTCCAACCCTGGCAACATCCTTGTTAATCTTTTCTGAACCCTTTCAAGTTTCACAACATCTTTCCGATAGGAAGGAGACCAGAAATGCACGCAATATTCCAACAGTGGCCTAACCAATGTCCTGTACAGCCGCAACATGACCTCCCAACTCCTGTACTCAATACTCTGACAAATAAGGAAAGCATACCCAACGCCTTCTTCACTGTCCTATCTACCTGCGACTCCACTTTCAAGGAGCTATGAACCTGCACTCCAAGGTCTCTTTGTTCAGCAACACTCCCTAGGATCTTACCATTAAATGTATAAGTCCTGCTAAGATTTGCTTTCCCAAAATGCAGCACCTTGCATTTATCTAAATTAAACTCCATCTGCCACTTCTCAGCCCATTGGCCCATCTGGTCTAGATCCTGTTGTAATCTGAGGTAACCCTCTTCGCTGTCCACTACATCTCCAATTTTGGTGTCATCTGCAAACTTACTAACTGAACCTCTTTTTTTTTAGATTAGACTTACAGTGTGGAAACAGGCCCTTCGGCCCAACAAGTCCACACCGACCCGCCGAAGCGAAACCCACCCATACCCCTACATTTACCCCTTACCTAACACTACGGGCAATTTAGCATGGCCAATTCACCTGACCCGCACATCTTTGGACTGTGGGAGGAAACCAGAGCACCCGGAGGAAACTCACGCAGACACGGGGAGAACGTGCAAACTCCACACAGTCAGTCACCTGAGTCGGGAACTGAACCCGGGTCTCAGGTGCTGTGAGGCAGCAGTGCTAACCACTGTGCCACCGTGCCGCTCTTATGGTCACATCCAAATCATTTATGTAAATGACAAAAAGTAGAGGGCCCAGCACCGATCCTTGTGGCACTCGACTGGTCACAGGCCTCCAGTCTGAAAAACAACCCTCCACCACCACCCTCTGTCTTCTACCTTTGAGCCAGTTCTGTATCCAAATGGCTAGTTCTCCCTGTATTCCATTCCTTGCTAACCAGTCTCCCATGGGGAACCTTGTCGAACGCCTTACTGAAGTCCATATAGATTACATCTACTGCTCTGCCCTCATCAATCTTCTTTGTTACTTCTTCAAAAAACTCAATCAAGTTTGTGGGACATGATTTCCCATGCACAAAGCCATGTTGACTATCCCGAATCAGTCCTTGCCTTTCCAAATACATGTGCGTCCTGTCCCTCAGGATTCCCTCCAACAACTTGCCCACCACTGAGGTCAGGCTCACCGGTCTATAGTTCCCTGGCTTGTCTTTATCACCCTTCTTAAACAGTGGCACCACATTAGCCAACCTCCAGTCTTCCAGCACCTCACCTGTGACTATCGATGATACAAATATCTCAGCAAGAGGCCCAGCAATCGCTTCTCTAGCTTCCCACAGAGTTCTCAGGTACACCTGACCAGGTCCTGGGGATTTATCCATTTTCAACCGTTTCAAAACATTCAGCACTTCCTCCTCTGTAATCTGGACATTTTGCAAGATGTCACCATCTATTTCCCTACAGTCTATATCTTCCATATCCTTTTCCACAGTAAATACTGATACAAAATATTCATTTAGTATCTCCCCCATTTTCTGTGGCTCCACACAAAGGCCACCTTGCTAATCTTTGATGGGTCCTATTCCCTCCCTAATTACCCTTTTGTCCTTAATATATTTGTAAAAACCCTTAGGATTCTCCTTAATTCTATTTGCCAAAGCTATTTCATGTCCCCGTTTTGCCCTCCTGATTTCCCTCTTAAGTATACTCCTACTTCCTCTGTACTCTTCTTAGGATTCACTCGATCTATCCTGTCTGTACCTGACATATGCTTCCTTCTTTTTCTTAACCAAACCCTCAATTTCTTTAGTCATCCAGCATTCCCTATACCTACCAGCCTTCCCTTTCACCCTGACAGGAATATACTTTCACTGGATTCTTGTTATCTCATTTCTGAAGGCTTCCCATTTTCCAGCCGTCCCTTTACCTGCGAACATCTGCCTCCAATCAGCTTTCAAAAGTTCTTGCCCAATACCGTCTAAATTGGCCTTTCTCCAATTTAGAATTTCAGCTTTTAGATCTGGTCTATCCTTTCCCATCACTATTTTAAAACAAATGGAATTATGGTCGCTGGTCCCAAAGTGCTCCCCCACTGACACCTCAGTCACCTGCCCTGCCTTATTTCCCAAGAGTGGGTCAAGTTTTGCACCTTCTCTAGTAGGTACATCCACAGACTGAATCAGAAAAATGTCTTGTACACACTTAAGAAATTTCTCTCCATCCAAACCTTTAACACTATGGCAGTCCCAGTCGATGTTTGGAAAGTTAAAATCCCTGACCATAACCACCCTATTATTCTTCCAAATAAATGAGATCTCCTCACAAGTTTGTTTCTCAATTTCCCTCTGACTATTAGGGAGTCTATAATACAATCCCAATAAGATGATAATTCCTTTCTTATTTCTCAGTTCCACCCAAATAACTTCCCTGGATGTATTTCCGGGAATATCCTCCCTCAGCACAGCTGTAATGCTGTCCCTTATCAAAAAAGCTACTCCCCCTCCTCTCTTGCTTCCCTTTCTATCCTTCCTGTAGCATTTGTATCCTGGAATAGCCAGCTGCCAGTCCTGCCCATCCCTGAGCCATGTTTCTGTAATTGTAATTCCAAGCCTCTGACCTATCTCCCCAAAGCCTGCCCACCAGCTACAAGGCACAAGTCAGGAGTGTGATGGAATACTCCCCACCTGCCCTGGATGGGTGCAGCCCCAAGAACACTCGAGAAACTCGACATCATCCAGGACAATGCAGCCCACTCCACTTCCACAAGCATCCGCTCTCTCCACCACTGACACTCAGTAGCAGCAGTGTGTACTGTCTACAAGGTGCACTGCAGAAATTCAGCAAGGCTTATAGGTCAGCACCGTCCAAACTAACAACTACTTCCATGTAGAAGGACAAGGGCAGCAGATACATGGGAACAACACCCCCTGCAAGTTCCCCTCCGAGCCCCTCACTATCCTGACTTGGAAATATATCACCATGCTTTCCCTGTCACTGGGTCAGAATCCTGGAATTCCCTCCCTAAGGGCATTGTGGGTCTCCCCACAGCACATGGACTGCAAGAAGGCAACTCATCCTCACCTTCTCAAGGGGCAAATAAATGACACCCACATCCGACAAGTGAATTAAAAAAAACCAACAACCTGATTCAACAAATCTCCATAAAGATACCAAAATATCTCTCGACCCCTCTCGGAGCGCCTGAACACTGAGAGAGTCAGCAGATCTGATAACTTTACAAACTTGAGATTGAATCATAGAATTAAAGCAGGGAGGGAAACCCCTTTAAATAACAACAACAAACTTGTACTTATGTAGCACCATTAACACAGTAAAATATCTCAGGTGCATTATCAAGTCATATACAATGACATCAGAACAGGAAACCAGTCAAAGAAATAGTTTGGCAGAAGCTTCTGAAAGGAGGATAGAGACACTCTGAGATGTTTAGAGCGGAACTTCCAACGATTGGGACCCAGGTATCAGAACGATGGAGGAATGGGAATCGAGGGGTGCTGAAGAGGCCAGAATTAGATTACTTACAGTGTGGAAACAGGCCCTTCAGCCCAACAAGTCCACACCGACCCACCGAAGAGCAACCCACCCATTCCCCTACATTTACCCCTTCACCTACCACTATGGTTGATTTAGCATGGCCAATTCACCAGACCCGCACATTTTTGGACTGTGGGAGGAAACCGGAGCACCCGGAGGAAACCCACACAGACACGGGGAGAACGTGCAAACTCCACACAGTCAGTTGCCTGAGGCGGGAATTGAACCTGGGTCTCTGGCGCTGTGAGGCAGCAGTGCTAACCACTGTACCACCGTGCCGCCCAATGAGGTGATTACAGAGACTGGGGAGAGGCAACAGCAGGAGAGATGTGAAAAGAAGGAGAAAGGCACTGCCCTAGATCAGGAGCCCATGTAAAGGTCAGAGTTCAGTGCTGAAGACTGAGTTGGGTTTAATGTCAACTATGATACAGGCAGCAGAAATGTGAACTCACTTCTGTCTGTGCACAGCTGGGAAGGGGAAGATTGAAATAGTCAAGTTGACAGGTAACTAGGACATGGGTGAGGGAGACAGCAGCCAGTGAGAGAAGTATGGGCAGAATCTAGGGGGGGCTTTTACTGATGCAAGTGGATATAGGGTCAAAAGCGCAGCTCAGGGTCAAGACTGTAAACAGTGTGGAGAGGAAACTGAAACATAACCACACTGACCTACAGTGACCAGGCTGTCAGTCCAGCTCTATGTTTCTGCACACAACAAGCACGTGACTGAGTGTCAATAAAATGTCAATCCTACTCTCGACTCCAACCTCAGACCTTCCGAACCAATCCGACAGCAATCCACTGTTCCATATATACATGCTCAAACGCAGTCAGACTTCCCTGTGGAACATGCACAGACCTGACTACAGTCAGACTTGATATCTGTCTCATCCTACCTCCAGACACATGTGGGACTGCGGGCGCCTTTCCATACAAATGTCAGCGATTCTACCCCAAGATAGCCTGGGGTAGGTGGGACCAGTAAAGGGCAAGGGTGGAGGACAGTGAGAATCCGTCTGATGGCACTGACCAAAATGGACATGGGTTTGACCATGCAAACAAACTGTATTAGTCTCTCCTGGATTGTGAGTGTCTCTGGCACCAAGAAAAGCTGGGATAGAATCAGAAAGTTGGGATAGAATCGGAACGTTGGGATAGAATGGGGAAGCTTGAAGAGGAACCAATTTGACAGTGACCTGGGACTGACCTGGGACTGACCTGGGACTGATCCAGTCGCCTCTGGTCTCTAACACCCAATCCATGGTAAACCCCCTCAATCTTTAAACTGTAATAAAACTAAAGAAAATAATTCCTTGTAGATTGAAATCTGCATTTACATTGTTTCCTGGTCCAGCTGATGTGTCTGGACTCACTGTAACTAACACCCCCTACTCCCCCCACTCTGAATAAGAGGGGGGGCTGCTGGTATTAGGTATCAGTCATGCACTCAATCTTGTCTCGGAGGTGAAGGCACTGATGGAGTGCTGCATTGGTGGAGATGCCTTCTTACAAATGAGACATTAAACTGACTCCGAATCGATCGTCTTCACTGGGAGCTGTTCCTGGTCTCCTGGCCAATGCTCATCCCTTCATTGATTTCACTAAAAATAAAGACTGTTGAGTAATTACCACGTTTCTGTTTGAGGGACCTTGCTTTGTTGGATTCCCTACATTATAACCGTGACCACTCATCAAAAACTCTATACCGGCTGCAAAATACTCTGAGATTTCCAGAGACGTTCTGCAGTCTCAGTGCGCAGGGTGTGTCTCCTACAGCCTACAGCCAGTGGGACAGAAGGGAAAGCAGACTGAAAATAGACAGAAAGAAAGAACACTTGGTTTTACTCACTGACCTATTGGGACCGGACAACTGGGGAAACTGCAGTCCAAGGCAGTGTCTGTCTTCATTAGCTCCTCAGTCTGCAATCACACTGATCCACAGGAAACTGCAGAAAGGGCATACAGTTTAATTGCAGTACAACACCCTAAAGCAAGGTTAAATATTAACTTTGTAAAGTTATGGATCGCGATTAAAACGTGACAGTCACAGCGTCAGTGTTCCTTGGTGTCACATTCACAATCATTAGCCTCAAAGTCCCTGATCAAAGCCATAGTTGAAAACCAAATGGTGGTGGTACTCGGCTCCAAGACTACAGGCTGATGAGTTCAAAGCCCACCAGGGAAAGTGAATTCACTCGATTTCAAACTAACACCAGACAATCTCACCAGTGTTGCTGGAGAATTATTTCAATAACTCTCCTCCACAGACAAAACTGGTCATCAAATCTGGGACCACACTTTCCCCAGAGTCTGGTTAAACTCTTGGCTCAGCAATAAGAGTGGCCTTTCCAAAATCCCAGAAAAAGTCTAATCAAAGAACCAAAGTATTGCTCTCTGCCTCCAGAAAACTGATTACAAATGAGGAGTAAACAGTGCTGAGTCAGGTCTTTAGCCCAACCTCACTGGGGAGCACCAGGCTTCAGTTCCGTATCCTGAATCCCAGGAATGACACACCAGCTCTGAAGCTACAGCTTCACCAGGATGATCCCAAAGGCTGAAAGAGTTCAATTATAATCCCTGAGAACCCCCTTGAGTTTAGAAGACTGACTGTTGATCAGATCAAGGTGGTTAAAATGTTAAAAGGATTTAACAGAGTAGATGGACAGTTGTGGAGACAAAGGATCCTTGCTGTCAGATTTCAGAGGGGCCATTCACTGGAGGTGCTGTCAGACAGTGCATACTGTCAGGGGAATAGGAAACATTCCCCCCACCCCCTCAATAACCTGCAAACGCTGGCGATTCTTTGAACCAGAATCAATCAGAGAGTTGTAAAATAAAGAAGAAGCCTTTCAGCCTATCAGCTATGACCCATGCTGGTTCCACTTTCCCCCAATAAGCCCATAGCCTTCAAGTGCTCCTCCATGTACTTTTTAAAGGTTATGAGTATCCTGCCTCAACTCCCCTCCCAGGCAGTGCACTGCAGACTCCCATCACCCTCTCAGTGAAAAGATTTATCCTCCACTGTCCTCTAAATGTCCTGGCTTTCACCTTGAAATTATGCAACTTGTTCTTGAGCTTCAACTGAGGGACAAAGCTGGTTTCTATCCCCTCATAGTCCTTGCCCCTCATCATCTCTACACCTCTTTCAGGTCTCCTCTGAACCTTCTCTGCTGTAAAGAAACAACCTGAGCTTATCCAGCTTCTCTTCATTATTAAACTGCTCCATCTAGGAAGATAGTGTTGCAGAGCTCCGCACCGTACCGTGAGTGGGACGAGTTCCTGACCCACCCTACCTGGACCACCACGATATCCTGACACTCTGGAAAGGTTGTGGAGTCGCAGGAAACTGTCAGACAACAACTTAGCTTGGTGTTCACCATCCAGGGAATGCCGAAGAAGGGAGGAAGTACTTCTGAGGCAGGATCCTTGGACTCAATTTCCTACCAGGCCCTGGTGAAGGAGCTCGTGAAATCTCGCGAGATGTTGGGTAAGCAGATCGGGGAGATGCTGGCCCCGATACCTACCATGCTGCAGAAGCATGAACACCAGCTGGGAGTCCTGGAAAAGAGGATGGATGAGGTTGAACACAGAGTCACAGTGGTGGACACTGATACCAGTTCCACCAAGAATAGGATCGAAGCCCTGGAGACACAGGGCCGTAATTTACTTGACCAGGTTGATGACCTCAAGAACAGGAGAAAACATATTCAGACGTTCAGTCAGCCAGAGGGTAAGGAAGGTGAGTGGCCGGTGGAACTTATTGAAGACTAGTTGCCAAAATTCCTTAACTTGGGTGCTGGAATGAGAGGCTTGATAAGCGAGAGGGTTCACCGGGTCACGGTGCAGTGGTCAGGTCTGGGTCAATATCCTCGTCCTCATTTGGTGCGGTTTCATCATTATAGAGATAAGGAGAGAATCGTGGAAGCTTCCAGAATCCAGGGGAAGGATCCGAAGGCCCTAATTTAGGAGGACTCTAAGATCATGTTCTTCCAGGACCTCTCAGCGGCGGTGATCCAGAAAAGAAAATCCTATGACAGTGTCAAGAGAAGACTGAAGGAGCTTGGGATCCAGTGCTCTCTGAGGGATCTGGTGGTGCCTCGGTACATCTTAGATGGATCCGTACAGTCTTTGACACGTCAGAGAAGGCAAGAGACTTTGTCGACAAATTAACCTAATCTGAGCAGTTTAGTATGTACAAATAGTAGTGGTGTTTGGGTATGTCTTTATTATTCTTTAAAAAACAGAGGCTTTCTTTTCCTATGTTTTTTTATTGGTAATAATCTGGTTTAGACTATGTTCAGAGGCAGGTGGGATGTGTACTTTCAATGAGAAAGTGACGTCTGCAGATGCTGGAGATCAGAGCTGAAAATGTGTTGCTGGAAAAGCGCAGCAGGTCAGGCAGCATCCAAGGAACAGGAAATTCGACGTTTCGGGCATAAGTCCTGAAGAAGGGCTTATGCCCGAAACGTCGACTCTCCTGCTCCTTGGATGCTGCCTGACCTGCTGCGCTTTTCCAGCAACACATTTTCAGCTGTGTACTTTCAATTCCTAACTTCAGCTATACCAAAGGATGGATGGGGTATTTACCCCTTTTTCCTTAAAAAAAAGTTTTCTTTATTCACTTTGCTATTCCGTGGTGTATTTTCTTTCTCTGCTGCTTGTATTTGCAGTGTGGCACCAGATGGGACGAGGGAAAATGGTTGAGATGGTTAGATGCCTACTTACGGGCAGCTTATACCCGGTTCAGGGATTTAAATGCCCGGGCTGCAGTCTTGGCAGCAGGATAGGAAATTGGGTTTTTTGGATGGGTAGTTGCCCCCTTTAGGCAGGGGCTGAGTTCCCTGAAGCTGTTGGTACTTTATACATTGGTTTGTGTTGTATATAATCTTTGATAGTTTTGTAGGTTTGTTAAATGTAATGGTTTTAGTTTTATATAGTTTTTATGTTCGATGGATCTTGTGAGACTCAGACTCGGCGATTTCTGGTTTGAGTTCCTTCTTTCTGGAATTTAAATGTTACTGCAGAAGGTTATGTCTAATGACTTGATTAAATGATGTACCTGGAACATCAAGGGGAGTTACTCAGCAATTAAGGGGAAGAAGGTACTTTTGAGTCTTCGAAAGGAGAAGGTGGATATTACTTAATTATAGGAGACACACTGGGATGATAGGGAGCATTTGAAACTACAGCCGAATGGCTTTGATCAGGTCTACTTTTCATCATTTAATTCCAGAAAAAGGGGAGTGGTTATATTGGTTAGGAGGAATCTCCCATTTAAGTTACTAGTGTGTATTAATGACACACACAGGAGGTTTGCAATTCTCAAAGCCCTGATAAATGGGGAAGAATATGGTGTTTTAAATGTTTATTGCCCATCCCCTCAAATGTCTGGTAGATGCATTCTCTAAACTGATCAGTCTTGAGTCCCGGCATGTCATTATAGTGGGAGATTGTAACTGTCTAATGGATCCCACCATAGACATGTTGCCCAAAGGTCCCTCAATACTCTCTGTACAAACTAAAAAGTTAGTGGATCTGTGCGTGGAGTGAGAGTTGGTAGACATCTGGAGGCATCTCCATCCTACAGGCAGGGATTTTACGTTTTTTCCCAATCCACACAGATGTCACACCAGGATTGATTTCTTTCTGACCCCTGTGGCAGCCTTGCACTTAGTGGCATCTTGTACAATTGGTAATATTACCATCTCTGATCAGGCTCCAGTGTACCTGTTGATTAAGATTAAGGACGTTATAGTGGGCCCAAGGCACTGGTGACTAGCCGGGCAAGTACCTAGCATATCTCACCAGGAAAAGGAGTGCCCCTCAAGCTATTACGGCGATTAGAGAAGGGTCTGAGAACCGAACATGTGACTCCAAAAAGATTAAGGTGTCATTCCAGAGATTTTACTCTAAGTTATACCAATGTGAGAGTTGTGAGGAGGGGCGGGCCAAGATGGAGTCCTTTCTCAAGGAGCTGGAGCTCCCGGGAGTGACCCCCGAACAACAGTCCTTTCTCAGTGCCCCCTTATCAGAGCAAGAGGTACAGGAGGCTGTGAAGCAGCTTCAGATGGAAAGGTGCCTGGACCTGATGGACTTCCCAGTGAATTCTATAAGGAATTTATAAACATACTGTCAGGCCTTATACTGATCATCTCTCGCCAGCTCAGAGAGAGGCCAATATTTCGCTTATTCTTAAAAAAGGGAAGGTCCCGGTGCTTCGTACAGTCCCATTTCACTCTTAAATGTGGACTTTAAAATCCTCTCTAAGACGCTCATTTTAAGGCTGAAGACTGTGTTACCTTCTATTGTTTAAAGAGGATCAGACAGGCTTCATAAACAGCCGCAGATCCTCCAATAATGTTAGGAGGCTGATGAATGTAATTTAAGCATGTCAGCAACACTCAATACAGGGATTGGTGATTTCTTTAGATGCAGAGAAGGCATTTGAGTGAGTGGGCCGTAGCTTTTTTATACTCTGGAGCGGTTTGGTTTGGGCAAAGTCTTTATAAGATGGGTAAAGGTTTTCTACAGTGTACCTCTCGCTGTGGTCATTACCAACGGGGTACGATCAAGCAATTTTAATATTTTCACGGGTAGCCGGCAGGGCTGACCCCTTTCACCGTTACTTTTTATGTTGGTGATTGAACTGTTGACGGAGGCCATTCGTGGGGATCCCAATATATCAGCTCCAGAAGTGGGGTCAAAATTACATAAGATCTCGTTGTACACAGACAATGCCCTCATTTTGTTGTCGAATCCAGCAGTTTCAGTGCCTCCCTGATACGATGCATCAGCTGGTGTGGCACCTTTTCGAGGTACAAGATGGATGGTCTTACGAAGGTGCTAGGTCTTGAGGGTGATTATCAATTCCCATTTAAGTGGTCACAGTGGGGGAGGGGTTTGTGTATTTGGGCACATTCATTACTCCAGTTCTGGATCAGCTGTTCAAAGCTACTTTTTTTCAACAATTCAACAAAATCAAACAAGGCCTTCAAAGATGGGAGGCGATTCCGGTCTCATGGTTAGGTCAGATAGTGCTTATTAAGATGAATGTTCTCCCCCGTTTGCTGTACCCTATACGGATGCTCCCCCTGATTTTCAATAAGCAAACATTCAGGAGACTGAACGGCTGGCTCAGCTGTTTTCTTTGGCATCGTAAGTGGCCCCTTATTAAATTAGCTGAACTACAGTTGCCTCACAGATTGGAGGGAGTGGATCTCCCAGACATTAAAAGCTACCAACTAAGCTCGTTTTTATCTTACATGAGTGATTGGGTTTGTGGGGACTCTCTTTCAATGTGGTTAGATATCGAAACCTCCCAGGCAAGGTGACCCCTCACCAGCTTGCTGCTTTTGGACAAAATGAGGACAGTTAGGGAATATTGCCATAACCCAATAGTCATCAATACTGTTAAAGCATGGAGGGCAATTCGGCAGAAGAAAGGCAATGTTGGCAAAACGTCTTTTCTTACACCTATCGTGGATATGCCAGGTTTTCAATCAGGGATGATAGATTCAAGATTCAAACATTGGGCAGCTTGGGGTGTGTCTTGCACGGGCGATTTATTTGAAGGAGAGACAGTGATGTCCTTCGATCAGTTAGCACGGCAATACGAGCTATCTAGCAGGGACCTCTTTCGTTTTTTTCAAGTTAGGGATTTTATTCAAAATATGACTTCACTTTTGACTGATCGCTACAAATCTGACATAGAGAGGAGTGTGCTCAGTACCAAG
This sequence comes from Hemiscyllium ocellatum, assembly GCF_020745735.1. NCBI lineage: Eukaryota > Metazoa > Chordata > Chondrichthyes > Orectolobiformes > Hemiscylliidae > Hemiscyllium > Hemiscyllium ocellatum. The sequence goes on along the minus strand of NC_083432.1, from coordinate 49,469,081 downwards.
AGTACACTTTCTGTCAGCACTTTATATCATCAATCGGGGGGACAGCCCTCAGATGAGTTTGATCGACTCTGCAGGCTGTGGGAGAGAGAGCTGGGTATTGAGTTCTCCTCAGAGGCATGGGAGGATATTTGGGAAAACGCAGTAAAGATATTAATTTGCAATCAGACCCATGCTTTACAGTTGAAGATTCTCCACAGGGTCCACTTGGCTCTGGACTGTTTGTCAAAATGTAAACCAGGGGTATCTTCAATATGTCCCAAGTGCATGGTTGGTGCAGTCACTCTTACCCATTGTTTCTGGTCCTGTGGCAGGCTTCAACCAGACTGGAGTGCTGTGGGGGTGCAATGGAGGGGATTTTGGGTGTAAGGGTGGAGAAGGACCCAATCTCTCTTCTTCTTGGCCTGCCCAGCGTATTCCCTGCAGATGCGCATAAAAAAAACGTTTCAACATCCTCACTTTCTGCGCAATAAAAAAGATCTCGCTCGGTTGGGTATCTGAAAATTCCCCAGGCCTGTTGGGTTGGCAGAAGATTGTTATGGAGCATCTCCCCTTGGATTTTCTCACTAGTGTGGTACACCACAAAACTGAGAATTTTTATAAGCCCTGGCAGCCCTTTTTGGAATACCTGGGCACAGATTTATCTGCCGCACTAACATGGGTTTTTTATATAGCTGTAACGATTGTGTTTTGTGAGTCCAATATTCAGACAAGGGGAACTGCAGACGTATGAATCGGTGAAAATTAATGCTCTCAATATTCAAGAGTTAGTGTTTAGTTTGGCTGAGCTGCCCTATTATTACTAATTAGTTTGTGGTTAGTTATTATTTAGTTAGTTAGGTAGTTAGTTGTTTTTTTATTTTATACATATTTATAGATCTGGACATAAGAAAAGTTTGGGTTTTTTGCATTATTGGTGTTCTTTATTTGTACTGTTTTGAATTGGATTGTTTTGTATTTGTCGTAATATTAAAAAACTATTTTTCACTAAAAATATATTTTAAAAAGCACTGCTCCATCCAGCTAAAAATGATCATTTTGCATTGGGTCATGCAGGTGTTGTGGGGCAAATAAAGAAGCAGATTAACGATGGAGACAATGTTTGTACAGTAATCCCAGGGAGCTGAATGGCTCACTCCATTTCCTATCATTCTAGAGTCAGAGTAAAATGATATTTCCAACAAAATGTATGCTTGGGCTTCACCAGATCCCTAGATTCTAATTAGTTTGACATCGATTCGGCATCCATATCAGCAGAGATTTTCCTGCACATCCAAACACCTCATCTACTGTATCCGTTGCTCACAATGTGGTCTTCTCTACACTGAGGAGGCAGGATGCTCCGCAGAGTGTTTCAGGGAACATCTCTGGGACACATGCACCAAACGACCCCATTGCCCTGTGGACGACCACTCTAACTCCCCCTCCCACTCCACCAAGGACATGCAGGTCCTGGGCCTCCCCAGCCTTCCATCCACTGACTCCATCTACATCTACCGCTGCCTTGGGAAAGCAGCCAACATCATCACAGACCCCTCCCACTGTGGTTAGACTCCCTTCCACTCTCTTCCACCAGATATAAAGATTTGTATACACATATGGATGGATTCAAGGACAGCTTCTTCCCTGCTATTATCAGACTTTTTAATGGACCTCTCAAATGGTTAATGTTGGTCTCTCGCTCTCTGCACCTTCTCTATGGCTGTAACATTGTATCCTACACTCTGTCTGTTACCTTGATACACTCTGGATGGTTTGATCTGCCTGTATAATATGCAAAACAACACTTTTTATTGTGTTCTGGTGCATGTGACAATAATAAATCAGTCATTACCACCTATCTCTGATAACCTTCCACGTGCTCACTTCCTCATTAAAAATCAATCTATTTTTGCCATAAAAGAGTCAAAGGTTCTGCTAAAACCACAAGGAAGTTCAAAAGACACACATCTCTCAGGAAAATTATCTTCCTCTTTGTTTTAAATGGGCAAGCTCTTATTGTGTAAGAGCTACCACACACCCACCATGTCAAGACCCCTCAGGATCTTCCACCTTTCAAAACTTGGACTCTTCAATCCAACCGCGAGGGTGAGTGAAAACCAGGTGAACACCTCCCATTGTGGAGTTTGAAAACAGTGAGAGCGTACAGAATTATTCTCCCTGTCCTAGTGCAGGCAGATGTTCAATGAATTGTTCAGCCAGCAGCCCCGCTGTTTATAGAAGATAAAACATTTTTAAAAACTGACAGAAAGTTTTACATTTCCATTTTACTTTTCAACATCTCAGATCACTCTACTGACAATAAAATACTTTTTCAAATGTCATCAGTATGATGTAGGAAACGCAGCAGCTAAATGTCTGCACAGCAGGTTCCCACAGGCATCTAGTCGATAGTGACCGAGAATAGAATAATTCTGATTTTTGTCGGGTTGATTAAGAGATAATATTGACCAGCACCTGGTCTTCATTTTAATAATTCACATAATAGGAGAGACCTTGGTTTAACAGCTCAGCTGAAAGACAATACCTCAGATAGTGTACCCCTTTACACTGGAGAGAGCTACACTGGAGAATAATGCGTTGTGGAATTCTACACTGGAGAGAGCTGCACTGGAGGGAGCTGCACTGGAGGGAGCTGCACTGGAGAGAGCTGCACTGGAGAGTAATGCACTAGAGAGACCTGCACTGGAGGGAGCTGCACTGGAGAGAGCTGCACTGGAGAGACCTGCACTGGAGAGTAATGCACTAGAGAGAGCTGCACTGGAGGGAGCTGCACTGGAGAGGGCTGTACTGGAGAATAATGCGTTGTGGAATTCTACACTGGAGAGAGCTGCACTGGAGAGACCTGCACTGGAGAGAGCTGCACTGGAGAGGGCTGTACTGGAGAGACCTGCACTGGAGAGAGCTGCACTGGAGAGAGCTGCACTAGAGAGAGCTGCACTGGAGAGACCTGCACTGGAGAGACCTGCACTGGAGAGGGCTGTACTGGAGAGACCTGCACTGGAGAGACCTGCACTGGAGAGAGCTGCACTGGAGAGAGCTGCACTGGAGGGAGCTGCACTGGAGAGAGCTGCGCTGAAGAGAGCTGCATTGGAGAGAGCTGCACTGGAGAGTAATGCACTGGAGAGGGCTGTACTGGAGAGAGCTGCACTGGAGAGACCTGCACTGGAGAGGGCTGTACTGAAGAGAGCGGCACTGGAGGGAGCTGCACTGGAGGGAGCTGCACTGGAGGGAGCTGCACTGGAGAGAGCTGCACTGGAGAGTAATGCACTGGAGAGAGGATATTCCTGGAAATACATCCAGGGAAGTTATTTGGGTGGAACTGAGAAATAAGAAAGGGATGATCACCTTATTGGGATTGTATTATAGACCCCCTAATAGTCAGAGGGGAATTGAGAAACAAAAAGGAGATCTCAGCTATCTGTAAGAATAATAGGGTGGTTATGGTCGGGGATTTTAACTTCCCAAACATGGATAGGGACTGCCATAGTGTTAAAGGTTTAGATGGAGAGGAATTTGTTAAGTGCGTACAAGACATTTTTCTGATTCAGTATGTGGATGTATCTACTGGAGAAGGTGCAAAACTTGACCTACTCTTGGGAAATAAGGCAGGGCAGGTGACTGAGGTGTCAGTGGGGGAGCACTTTGGGGCCAGCGACCGTAATTCTATTCGATTTAAAATAGTGATGGAAAAGGATAGACCAGATCTAAAAGCTGAAGTTCTAAATTGGAGAAAGACCAATTTTGACGGTATTAGGCAAGAACTTTCGAAAGCTGATTGGGGCAGATGTTCGCAGTAAAGGGACGGCTGGAAAATAGGAAGGCTTCAGAAATGAGATAATTAGAATCCAGAGAAAGTATATTCCTGTCAGGGTGAAAGGGAAGGCTGGTAGGTATAGGGAATGCTGGATGACTAAAGAAATTGAGGGTTTGGTTAAGAAAAGAAAGGAAGCATATGTCAGGTATAGACAGGATAGATCGAGTGAATCTTTAGAAGAGTATAAAGAAAGTAGGAGTATACTTAAGAGGGAAATCAGGAGGGCAAAACGGGGACATGAGATAGCTTTGGCAAATAGAATTAAGAAGAATCCAAATGGTTTTTACAAATACATTAGGGACAACAGGGTAACTAGGGAGATCAGCAAGGCGGCCTTTGTGTGGAGCCACAGAAAATGGGGGAGATACTAAACAAGTATTTTGCATCAGTATTTACTGTAGAAAAGGTCATGGAAGATATAGACTGTAGGGAATTAGATGGTGACGTCTTGAAAAATATCCATATTACAGAGGATCGCATTAAGGTGGATAAATCCCCAGGACCTGATCGTGTATACCCTAGAATTCTGTGGGAAGCTAGGAAAGTGATTGCCTCTTACTGAGATATTTGTATCATCGATAGTCACAGGGAGTCACAGTCAGTCTGTGACTGTAATTGTTCCCCTGCATTTCACACTGAAGCTCTGAAATGAGATTTAAACCAACATCCTTTTGGTTCGAGGCAAAAAAACTGCTGACATCAAAAGAGATAAACATTAGAGAGCTACAAAAAACACAAGGTATATGGTAAAGCAGAGCTCCTGTTCTTGTAGTGCTAGCATTGGGCAGATGGGTCAAATGGCATCTTTCTGCTGTCACGTTTCATTATGCTATTTCTGGTTTCTGTTTTTAACTCCATATAGAGTCATAGAGATGTACAGCACAGAAACAGACCCTTCAGTCCAACCAGTCCATGCTGACCAGATATCCCAACCCAATCTAGTCCCACCTGCCAGCACCCGGCCCATATCCCTCCAAACCCTTCCTATTCATATACCCATCCAAATGCCTTTTAAATGTTGCAATTGTACCAGCCTCCACCACATCCTCTGGCAGCTCATTCCATACACGCACCACCCTCTGTGTGAAAAAGTTGCCCCTTAGGTCTCTTTTATATCTTTCCCCTCTCCCCCTAAACCTATGCCCTCTAGTTCTGGACTCCCCGACCCCAGGGAAAAGACTTTGTCTATTTATCCTATCCATGTCCCTCATGATTTTATAAACCTCTATAAGATCACCCCTCAGCCTCCGACGCTCCAGGGAAAACAGCCCCAGCCTGTTCAGCCTCTCCCTATAGCTCAGATCCTCCAACCCTGGTAACATATGAAATGGAGAATAGAAAACAGTGACTTGAATATAACTACTGTCTCAGATCCATGACCAGGAGTATATATTTAAGGTAAGGGTTACAGAGGCTATTAGGAGAAACCTCTTCACCCAGAGGGTGATGTGTATCTGGAACTCACTGCCTGTGAGGGTAGTAGAGGAAGAATCTCGCAGAACATTGAAGTAGTATCTAGATGTGCATTTGGATCACCAAGGCTGGAAAGGGATTCCAATAGTTAGGTGCTTGTTTCTGACTGGTATAGACATGATGGGCTGAAGGGCCTTTCCCAGTGCTGTAGACCTCTCAGGTAAGTGTAAAAGATCCCAATAATATTCAAAGACCAGCAGGATTCAGGATGCCCAGTGAACTGGGCCAATATTGATCCCTCTACCATCACAGTTTAAGGGAGGTTTCTATTCACTGACTGTCTGCGATCTCTCCAACATATGAGTGACTACATTTGAAACGTGCCATTTTAGCTCTTAATAGAGCAGAGAGGTGAAAGCATAATGATAATGTCACTGGATTGAGACCATAAGGAGATATAGGGGCAGAATTAGGCCATTCGAGCCATCGAGTCTGGTGTACCATTCGATCATGTGACACACGGAGCCTGGGTCTGCACTCGATGGAGATAGAAGGATGAGGGGGATCTGATTGAAACTTATAGAATACTAGCAGGCCTGGACAGAGTGGGTGTGGAGAAGATGTTTCCATTAGTTGGAGAGACTAGGACCCAAGGGCGTGGCCTCAGGGTGAAGGGGTGATGAAGAGGAGTGTCTTCACCCAGAGGGTGGGACTCTGTGGAACCTATTGCTGCTGGGGGCTGTGGGGACCAAGCCATTGTGGGTATTGAAGAAAAGATTGATGGGCTTTCAATGAGTAAGGGGGTCAAAGGTTACAGGGAGAAGGCAGGAGAATGGGGTTTACAAACATGTTGGCCATGATCGAATGGTGGATCAGACTCGATGGGCTGGATGGCCTAATTCTGCTCCTGTATCTGATGGTCATATGATCAGTCCCTTTTCAGGAACTACGCTGCTAATTTTCACTCGCTTTGTTTAAACTCTAAATGGGAAGAGTTGCCGGTCCGGGCTCTGATATCAAACACAGCTGTCAGAGCCCATTGAAGCTAAAGGTAAAACCTGGGAGTGCAGACTCCCACAAACAGGGGGGGGGGCAACTCGTCCCAGTCACCGTGGGCAACATCAACAGGTAGTTCAGCAACTTTGATACTGTTCATTAAACCCATAGCAACACAGTTATTCACCAAATGGGGCACTAAACAAGAATTAGATACAGAGTAAAGCTGCCTCTACACTGTCCCCATCAAACTCTCCCAGGCCAGGGACAGCACGGGGCTAGCTATGGACAATGTTAAAATCGAACAGTGAAAACGCGTGTAGTGAGTGTGAGGGGTGTTGACGGAAGGGGATCTCGAGTGAACTGGGATACAGGCTGCAGGTGCATAGACTGTGTACTCACACACATCCAGCCCCCTCTTCCCGAGAGACAGGATAACGGGATCGCCCTCTGTAATTTCAATCTCTCGGTTCCAGTGAAGTGTGATTCTAAAACCCTGTGACCCTGCCGTTACTGGCTGTTTCCTCACGCTGACAGTTGGAACCATCTCAATGTTCCACATTGTCCTGGGGTTACTCTCCCAATGTGCGGGTGAAGTTGCTGTTTGTCTCTTAGCGAAACCTCAGAAACCCAACCCAATGTGTATCAGTCAGTCCCACAGTGGGTCGTGTGTGTGGTGCTGGAAAAGCACAGCAGGTCAGGCAGCATCCGAGGAGCAGGAGCATCGACATTTCAGACAAATGCCCTTTATCACCAGTGAGTCCCATCCAGAGTCTGTCAGGGATGGCTAATGAGCTCAGACCAGGGAGAGACAGACAGCGTGGGAGCATGTGAACTGTTACACTTTCCCAATTGTTAAGAGAGCAGCGAACTGTTTACTCACTGGGTGGGCGTCCAGTTACCGGTCAGTGCTCGTGGGATGTGACACTGTGTTCTCTGTAGAACATCCATTGTGTGACCTCACTGACCCCCCTGAGCCAATGAAGCAACAGAAAGAGAGAGAGAGAGAGAGGGAGGTCTTGGTTCAGGGAAAGTGAGTGATCTGTCAGAGGATCTCTTCATCATCATCACCAAATTCTCCCATTTTAACCATTTATAACTTTTCCATCAATTTCAGTCTAAGGAAGACACCCTGGATTGATCCTCAGCGGCAAATCATATTCATTGCAGTCAGGACACAGGGTTAGATACAGAGTAAAGCTCCCTCTACACTGTCCCCCTACCCCCCCATCAAACACTCCCAGGGACAGGGGGTTAGATACAGAGTAAAGCTCCCTCTACATTGTCCCCCCCACTCCCCATCAAACACTCCCAGGGATAGGGGGTTAGATACAGAGTAAAGCTCCCTCTACACTGTCCCCCTCCATCAAACACTCCCAGGGACAGGGTAGGTTAGATACAGAGTAAAGCTCCCTCTACACTGTTTCCCCCCATCAAACATTCCCAGGGACAGGGGGTCAGATACAGAGTAAAGCTTTCTCTACACAGTCCCCCATCAAACACTCCCAGGGACAGGGGTTAGATACAGAGTAAAGCTCATTCTACACTGTCCCCCATCAAACAATCCCAGGACAGAAAAGCATGGGATTAGGTACAGAGTAAAGTTGCCTCTACACTGTCCCCATAATACCCTCCCAAGACAGGGGCAGCATGGGGTTAGAAATATATCCTCATTCATTCAGTTCTAACCTTGATAAATTCCTTACAGTGATCCTTACAGTGTGGAAACAGGCCCTGCCGCCCAACAGGTCCATACTGACCCACCGAAGAGTAACCCACCCAGACACATTTCCCCCTGACTAATGCACCTAACACTATGGGCAATGTAGCACGGCCAATTCACCTGACCTGCACATCTTTGGACTGTGGGAGGAAACCGGAGCACCCGGAGGAAACCCACGCAGACACGGGGAGAATGTGCAAACTCCACACAGACAGTTGCCCGAGGTGGGAATTGAACCCTGGCGTTGTGAGGCAGCAGTGCTAACCACTGAGCCATCACGCCACCCGGTGACAGGGTCAGACTAGATCATTGGCGGAAGTGGAGTTGCAGGTCAGGGCCACGGTCAGACTATTTCAAGCTTTCAAACTCTCTGAAAGTGAAGGTGGTAGAGGGATTGAGTGCAAGGTCACCCCAGGACTCACAGGCCGGAGATGGGTGAGTTGTTGGAGGAAGCTGGACAGGATGAAGCTGTGATCTCTGAGGTACAGAGGGATCTGAGTGTCTTGGTGCATGAATTACAAGAAGTTACTCAGGAGCTAGGGAAGATTGTTTGGAACTACAGCGAGGTCATGTCCTTGATGTCAGTATCTGGTCGCCTGATTGGATAAAGAATGTAATTGTATTGAAAGCATCTCGGAGAAAGTTCGCTCGATAGATTCCTGGGATGAGAGGTTATCCTTGACTTCCTCCCACCTTCTTATGAATAAACAATCAATCAATATTGATGAGGAGGTCACTGACCTCGCTGTAGTCCCAAACAGCAGCAGTTTAATATTCCATTCCAATTGTAATCAATATCCACACTCCACTCACCTTCCCTAGCTTCTGAGTAACTTCTTGCAATTCATGCACCAAGACCTGAGCTCCCTCTGTACCTCAGAGATGTGCAGTCTCTCTCTCTATTAAAATTAGGTTCTTTTTCTCCCTGCCAAATGGACAAGCCCCTGGTTGGTGATGTTTTAGACCATCTGCCAAAGGTCTGCCCTCTCCCCAACATCTGTCTGTCTGCCTTTGCAGACTCTCTATCTCCTCTGGAAGACTTTGGATTCAGGAGCCACTGAATCACAAGCTCAGAGCATTCAGGTTTTATTAAGTTTAGTTAGAAAAGTTGTTATGAACTCACAGGATGTGGCCATTGTTGGCGCAGTCCAGCATTTATTGCCCATCCCTAGTTGCCCCTTGAGAAGGTGGGGGTGAGCTGTCTTCTTGAACCACTGCAGTCCATGTGCTGTGGGTTGACCGACAAAGCCCTTAGGAAGGGAATTCCAGGATACTGACCCAGTGACAGTGAATGAACGGCAATATATTTCCAAATCAGGATGGGGAGTGACTTGGAGGGGAACTTGTAGGAGGGGGTGATCCCAGGTATCTGTTACCCTTGTTCTTCTTGATGGAAGTGGTCGTGGGTTTGGAAGGTGCTGGCTGAGGAACTTTGGTGAATTTCTACAGTGCATCTTATGGATAGTACACACTGCTGCTACTGAGCGTCAGTGGAGGAGGGAGTGGCTGCTTGTGAATGTGGTGCCAATCAAACAGGCTGCTTTATCCTGGATGGTAGGCAAAAGTGAGGACTGCAGATGCTGGAAATCAGAGTTTAGATTAGAGTGGTGCTGGAAAAGCACAGCAGGTCAGGCAGCATCTGAGGAGCAGGAAAATTGACGTTTCAGGCAGAAGCCCTTCATCAGGATTTATCCTGGATGGTGCCAAGTTTGTGCAGTGCTGCTGAAGGTGCATTCATCCAGGCAAGTGGGGATTATTCCGTCAAACTCCAAATGTAAATTCTGGAACAAAGATTCATCAGGCTTTCACACAGAACCGAGGGCCAGCTCCATCCTGAGGGGTTGGTCAGACAGAGTCTGTACATCGGTGTCCATGTGCACATTAATACAGCTACCCCCTAAAACCTGTTCTTCTAAGCACAAACCTTCCTGTATCTCATACTCTAGAGAGTTGATGGGCTGCTAGGTGTGGAGAAGAGAGAGTTAGAAGGATGGATGGATTGTGAGTCAGTGTCTTCCAGGATAAGGGAAGAGTCCAAGGCAGGAAACAGGCTTCACATTACTGACAGTGAGGGCAGGTAGCCAGCAGAGGGCAGACACATCCTACTATCTCCAACTCACCGGAAATGAATGTTCAACAAATAACTCACAATATACACAGAATGGAGTATACAGGACACAGGATAAAAGCCCATTGTCAGCACACCAGTTGCTGTTTGACATGGGCACTAGCAGCAAGAGAAAATTACAAAGAATATCTGTAAATGCTTTCAACTAAAGTAGTTCACCCATTTCACAGACGAATCTTTAAACTATAAACTATCTGAACAAATCTCCAATATACAGAGTACAGATTAATGACCCGGTCAGTGCTGAGGGAGTGCTGCACTGTCAGAGGGTCAGTGCTGAGGGAGTGCTGCACTGTCAGAGGGTCAGTGCTGAGGGAGTGCTGCACTGTCAGAGTGTCAGTGCTGAGGGAATGGGCACTGTCAAAGGGTCAGTGCTCAGGGAGTGGGCACTGTCAGAGGGTCAGTGCTGAGGGAGTGGGCACTGTCAGAGGAGTCAGTGCTGAGGGAGTGGGCACTGTCAAAGGGTCAGTGCTCAGGGAGTGGGCACTGTCAGAGGGTCAGTGCTGAGGGAGTGGACACTGTCAGAGGAGTCAGTGCTGAGGGAGTGGGCACTGTCGGAGGGTCAGTGCTCAGGGAGTGGGCACTGTCAGAGGGTCAGTGCTGAGGGAGTGGGCACTGTCAGAGGAGTCAGTGCTGAGGGAGTGGGCACTGTCGGAGAGCCCGTGCTGAGGGAGTGGGCACTGTCAGAGGAATCAGTGCTGAGGGTGTGGGCACTGTCAGAGGGTCAGTGCTGAGGGAGTGGGCACTGTCAGAGGGTCAGTGCTGAGGGAGTGGGCACTGTCGGAGGGTCAGTGCTGAGGGTGTGGGCACTGTCAGAGGGTCAGTGCTGAGGGAGTGGGCACTGTCAGAGGGTCAGTGCTGAGGGAGTGGGCACTGTCGGAGGGTCAGTGCTGAGGGAGTGGGCACTGTCGGAGGGCCCATGCTGAGGGAGTGGGCACTGTCAGAGGAATCAGTGCTGAGGGTGTGGGCACTGTCAGAGGGTCAGTGCTGAGGGAGTGGGCACTGTCAGAGGGTCAGTGCTCAGGGAGTGGGCACTGTTGGAGGGTCAGTGCTGAGAGAGTGCCGCACTGTCGGAGGGTCAGTGCTAAGGGAGTGCCATACTGTGGGGGGGTCAGTGCTGAGGGAGTGGGCACTGTCAAAGGGTCAGTGCTCAGGGAGTGGGCACTGTCAGAGGGTCAGTGCTGAGGGAGTGGGCACTGTCAAAGGGTCAGTGCTCAGGGAGTGGGCACTGTCAGAGGATCAGTGCTGAGGGAGTGGGCACTGTCAGAGGAGTCAGTGCTGAGGGAGTGGGCACTGTCAAAGGGTCAGTGCTCAGGGAGTGGGCACTGTCAGAGGGTCAGTGCTGAGGGAGTGGGCACTGTCAGAGGAGTCAGTGCTGAGGGAGTGGGCACTGTCGGAGGGTCAGTGTTGAGGGAGTGGGCACTGTCGGAGAGCCCGTGCTGAGAGAGTGGGCACTGTCAGAGGAATCAGTGCTGAGGGTGTGGGCACTGTCAGAGGGTCAGTGCTGAGGGAGTGGGCACTGTCAGAGGGTCAGTGCTGAGGGAGTGGGCACTGTCGGAGGGCCCATGCTGAGGGAGTGGGCACTGTCAGAGGAATCAGTGCTGAGGGTGTGGGCACTGTCAGAGGGTCAGTGCTGAGGGAGTGGGCACTGTCAGAGGAATCAGTGCTGAGGGTGTGGGCACTGTCAGAGGGTCAGTGCTGAGGGAGTGGGCACTGTCAGAGGGTCAGTGCTGAGGGAGTGGGCACTGTCAGAGGGTCAGTGCTGAGGGAGTGCTGCACTGTCGGAGGGTCAGTGCTGAGGGAGTGCTGCACTGTCAGAGGGTCAGTGCTGAGGGAGTGCCGCACTGTCGGAGGGTCAGTGCTGAGGGAGTGCTGCACTGTCGGAGGGTGGGTCAGTGCTGAAGGAGTGCTGCACTGTCAGAGGGTCAGTGCTGAGGGAGTGGGCACTGTCGGAGGGTCAGTGCTGAGGGAGTGCCGCACTGTCAGAGGGTGGGTCAGTGCTGAGGGAGTGCTGCACTGTCAGAGGGGGGGGTCAGTGCTGAGGGAGTGCTGCACTGTCAGAGGGTGGGTCAGTGCTGTGGGTGCTCCAGGTTTTGACCAAGCAATAGTGAAGGAATTGCGATATGTCTCCAAGTCAAGATGGTGAGTGGCTTGATGGGGAAATAGCAAGTGGTGTGTTCCCGTGTATCTGCTGCCCTTGTCCTTTGAGATGGAAGTGATCATGGGTTTGGAAGGTGCTGCCTGAGGATCTTTGGAAATTTCTGAAGTCCATTTAGATGGTAAACGGTGCTGCTACTGAGCATCGTGGTGAAGGGAGTGGATGTTTATGGATGTGGTGCCAATCAGAGGGCTGCTTTGTCCTGGATGGTGTCAAGCTTCTTGAATATTGTTGGAGCTGCCCCCATCCAGGCAAGTGGGGAGTATTCCATCACACCCCTGACTTGTGCGTTGTAGATGGTGGACAGGCTTTGGGGAGACAGGAGGTGAGTTACATGCCACAGTATTCCTAGTCTCTGCCCTGCTCTTGTGCCTTCTGCATTTATATGGCGAGTCCAATTCAGTTTCTGGTCAATGGATGTTGTTAGTGGGGAATCAGTGATAGTAACACCATTGGATATCAAGGGGCAATAATTAGATCCTCTCTCAGTGGAGATGGCCATTGCCTGATGCTGTGTAAATACTCCTTGCCAGTTGTTAGTCTGAGCTTGGGTCCTCGGGTAAAAAATGAGGTCTGCAGATGCTGGAGATCACAGTTGAAAATGTGTTGCTGGTTAAAGCACAGCAGGTTAGGCAGCATCCAAGGGGCAGGAGAATCGACGTTTCGGGCATAAGCCCTTCATCAGGAATGTAGGGGGTGGGGGAAAGGGAGTTAAGAAATAAATGGGGGGGAGTGGGGCTGGAGGGAAGGTAGCTGGGAAGGTGGTAGGTAGATACAGATGGGGGAGGTGACAGTGATAGGTCAGAGGGGAGGGTGGAGCAGATAGGTGGACAGGTAGGACAGTTCAAGAGGGTGGTACTGAGTTGGAGGGTTGTATCTATGATAAGGTGGTTGGGGGTGGGGTGAGATGAGTCAATTGGGGCCATGTGGTTGGAGGGTTGTATTTAGGATGTGGTTGGTGGGGGGAGATGAGTAGACTGGTGCCATGTGGTTGGAAGGTTATATCTAGGATAAGGTGGTTAGGGGTGGGGTGGGTGGGGGGAGATGAGTCGATTGGTGCCATGCGGTTGGAGGGTTATATCTAGGATAAGGTGGTTGGGGGTGGGGTGGGTGGGGGGAGATGAGTAGACTGGTGCCATGCGGTTGGAGGGTTATATCTAGGATAAGGTGGTTGGGGGTGGGGTGGGTGGGGGGAGATGAGTCGACTGGTGCCATGTGGTTGGAAGGTTATATCTAGGATAAGGTGGTTAGGGGTGGGGTGGGTGGGGGGAGATGAGTCGACTGGTGCCATGCGGTTGGAAGGTTATATCTAGGATAAGGTGGTTGGGGGTGGGGTGGGTGGGGGGAGATGAGTCGACTGGTGCCATGTGGTTGGAAGGTTATATCTAGGATAAGGTGGTTGGGGGTGGGGTGGGTGGGGGGAGATGAGTCGACTGGTGCCATGTGGTTGGAGGGTTATATCTAGGATAAGGTGGTTGGGGGTGGGGTGGGTGGGGGGAGATGAGTCGACTGGTGCCATGCGGTTGGAGGGTTATATCTAGGATAAGGTGGTTGGGGGTGGGGTGGGTGGGGGGAGATGAGTCGACTGGTGCCATGCGGTTGGAGGGTCCCAAGGCGGAAGATGAAGGTTGTGCAGTGGTAGTTTAGCATTGCTGCCACATTACAGATACCGCCTCCTACTGACCCTCAACCACAACCTCACTTCCCAGCACCAAACCATCATCTCTTTGACCCTCCACAACCTCATCACCTCTGGGGTTCTCCCATCCACAGCCTCCAACCTCATCGTCCATGAACCTCACACTGCCCGGTTCTACCTCTTACCCAAAACCTGACTGTCCCAGTCGATCCATCATCTCCACCTGCTCCTGCTCCACCAAACTCATCTCCTCATATCCTGACACCATCCTGTCCCCCTTGGTCCAGGATCTCCCCACATACATTCAGGATACCACCCATGCCCTCCACCTCCTCTGTGACTTTCATTACTTGACCCCCATCGCCTTATCTTCACCATGAACTTACAGTCCCTGTACACATCCCTCCACCATGACGAAGCAAATCTTATCAGGACTTATACACTTCATGGTAAAGTCCTAGGGAATGTTGCTGAGTGCAGGTTCATAGCTCCTTGAAAGTGGAGTCACAGGTAGATAGGATAGTGAAGTAGGCGTTTGGTATGCTTTCCTTTATTGGTCAGAGTATTGTGTACAGGAGTTGGGAGGTCATGCTGCGGCTGTACAGGACATTGGTTAGGCCACTGTTGAATATTGCATGCAATTCTGGTCTCCTTCCTATCGGAAAGATGCCGTGAAACTTGAAAGGATTCAGAAAAGATTTACAAGGATGTTGCCAGGGTTGGAGGATCTGAGCTACAGGGAGGGGCTGAACAAGCTGGGGCTGTTTTCCCTGAAGTGTCAGAGGTTGAGGGGTGACCTTATAAATGTTTACAAAATTATGAGGGGCATGGATAGGATAAATAGACAAAGTCTTTTCCCTGGGGTGGGGAAATCCAGAACCAGAGGGCATAGGTTTAGGGTGAGAGGGGAAAGATATAAAAGAGACCTAAGGGACAATTTTTTCACGCAGAGGGTGGTACGTGTATGGAATGAGCTGCCAGAGGATGTGGTGGAGGCTGGTACAATTGCAACATTTAAAAGGCATTTAGAAGGGTATATGAATAGGAAGGGTTTGGAGGGATATGGGCCGGGTGCTGGCAGGTGGGACTAGATTGGGTTGGGATATCTGGTCAGCATGCTGTACATCTCTATGACTCTAAGCCCTCCATTTCTTCCACTCCCAATGACCCAACCAGTACCCTTCCACTGACACACTCATTCGATTGGCAGAACTGATCCTCACCCTCAACAGCTTCTCCTTTGAATCCGCCCACTTCCTTCAGACCAAAGGGGTAGGCACGGGCGCCTGCATGGGCCCAGCTATGCCTGCCTCCTTGTCGGGTATGTGGAATAATCCATCTTCCATGGTCACACCAGCACCATTCCCCACCTTTTCCTTCGCTACGTTGATGACTGTATCAGCGCCACCTCGTGCTCCCATGAGGAGGTAGAATAGTTTGTCAACTTCACAAACACCTTCCACCCTAACCTCAAGTTCACTTGGACCATCTCAGACACCTCCCTCCCCTTCCTGGACTTCTCCATCTCCATTTCTACCTACCAACTCAACATGGACACCCACTAATAAACCCATCGACTCCCACATCTAACTAGACTACACCTCCTCCCACCTTGTCTCCGGTAAAAACACTATTCCTTACTCCCAATTCCTCCGCCTCCGCCACATCTGCTCCCAGGAGGGGCAATTTGACTCCAGAACATTCCAGATTGGCTCCTATTTCAAAGACTGCAATTTCCCCTCCCACATGGTCAACAATGCCCTCCAGCACATCTCCTCCACTCCCTGCACCTCTGACCTTGAACTCCGCCCCTCCAATTGCAACAAGAACAGAACCCCCACCCCACCCCGGTCTTCACCTTCCACCCCCACCAATCTCCAGATACTGCACATTATCCTCCGCCATTTCTGCCACCTACAATTGGACCCCACCACCACAGATATATTTCCCTCCCCATCCCTATCAGCGTTCCGCAGAGACCATTCCCTCCGTGACTCCCGCGTTAGGTCCACGCCCTCACAAGCTCACCCTCCACTCCCAGCACCTTCCCTTGCTACCACGCAAGGTGTAAAACCTGCGCCCACACTTCCCCCCTCACCTCCATCCAAGGCCCCAAAAGGAGCCTTGCACATCCGACAGAGATTTTCCTATACATCCAAACGCCTCATCTCCCGTGGAGAAAGCGAGGGCTGCAGATGCTGGAGATCGGAGTTGAGAGTGTGTTGCTGGAAAAGCACAGCAGGTCAGGCAGCAACCAAGGAGCAGGAGAATCGACATTGTAGGCATAAGCCCTTCACAATGTATCCCTGATGATTCCTGATGAAGGGCTTATGCCTGAAATATCGATTCTCCTGCTCATCGGATGCTGCCTGACAGGCTGTGCTTTTCCAGCAACATACACTTGCCCCTAAGAATCATCCCTGGTTGTCCTTAAGAGATGAACTGCCTTTCTGAAGTTAGTTCGATACAATTTGGGTATCACATTGAGCCCTTTCAAATGGCCATTAAGAGTCAAACATGGAGTTGTAAAGAGACTGGAGTCACCTATAGGCCCAGCAGAGGTGAGGACAGCAGGTCACTATCCCATGGGTCAGTTGGGTCAGTTTCTCTAATGATCAGACAGCTCAGTGGGTCACATTCACTGATCCCAGTCTTTATTACCAGCTTCTTTTTTTAAAGAAAACTATATTTTAATTCTCCAACTGCCCAAAGTGTGTCCTGAACTCTATCACTGGATTAGTACCAACCGAGTGAGAAACAAAAACAGAGGTTGCTGGAAAAAGCTCAGTGTCTGTGAAGAGAAATCAGAGTTAATACGTCTGGTCTGAACTAACAGAGTGAGTCCTTATTCCCACACTTTTCCAGGGTTGATATCTTGCTCTGGGAACTATGGAGCAGAAAGTGGAATCCAGACAGACACTGCCACAACTGAACAAGGAGGACGCTGCAGGGTCACAGATGCCTTTTGGTGAGACAGAACATCAAAGCTCTACTAAAACAATACTGCAGATACTGGCGATGGAAAAAAAGCAGGAATTGCTGGAGAAACTCAGCAGATCTGGCAGCATCTTCAGGAGAATGCAGAGTTAATGTTTTGGGTGCAGTGACCCTTTTTCAGAACTCCAATTTTAAACAATGATGCACTCAAAATGTTAACTCTGTTTCTGTCTCCATTAATGCTGCCAGACCTTCTGAGTTTCTCCAGCAATTTCGGTTTTTAAAGCAATGCTCAGGCTGTTCTCTCAGGAGGATGTAACAGATGCCATTTTGCATGGTCTGAACACCCCCACTGGGTCCTGCCCCCTCTTAGCTCCCACCTCATTGAACCATCAATATCGTGTGAGATCATGCGACACAGAGCCATTGGCCCTGGGTGGGAGACACCTGCCTGTGAGGGAGCGGATGTGGGGCCTTTGACCCTAGCTATCGCTGACAGCATGGGAGGGTTAATGCAGGGTGATCTAGTTGGCTCTGAACTGGGACAATACGGTAATGTGTCTGAAGCAGAATGCAGCCTTGACTCTGTGGCCTTAGGCAGCAGCTGAGACTGTGTTCCCCTCTTCTCGAAGGACGTGTCAGAGTAAGCGCACTCACTGACTATGTACTGCTCTATTCAGGGACTCTAACAATGCTCGTCTTTCTTTCCCTGTTGTAGATCACTGTGTTTTATTGCTCTTTCTCATCGGGTCATTGACAATCGTACGTATTATTGAGAAATCTTTGTAGGCAGCTATGAGGTATGAAAGTGCTTGTGTTATTATAACATTTCTGATCTCCCAATGTACCTCTGGGTACAATTTCAGCTTCACTGAACACCACGGAGCTCTTTCCTCAAACTGCAGGGCCAAGGCAATACAATTTTACATTCACCGTGTCTGGTTATTGGCATTTTGAGGGTGAGGATCAGCATGGAGTTACAGAGGAAATGGGCACAGACATTTTACAGGGAGGGAGGTGGAGATTTGGGAGGGTGGGGTCGTTTTTGCAATACCACAGGGTCTTTTCAGCAAGGTGAATGGTCGAAGAGATGAGGATAGGACCAGTACAGGCTGAGGAAGGGCCATTAGGTGGTGCATTGTAATACAAGGGTCAATGAACATATCAGGATTCAACTGTAAGACAATTTAAAAATAAGTCACTTCCATGGAATCAGAGAGAAGGAGGAACATTTTCTGCCCGAGGGTCAGGAGTCTTTGAAAGCTCTGCCCCAAAGGAGCAGATGTCATCTCTCAGCCTCCACTGCTCCAGGGAAAACAGCCCCAGTCTATCCAGCCTCTCCCTATAGCTCAAACCCTCCAACCCTGGCAACATCCTTGTAAATCTTTTCTGAACCCTTTCAAGAGGGGAGAAGAGTTCACATTTTGGGATCATTGGAATCTCTTCTGGGGTAGAAGTGACCAATATAAGGACAGATTGTACCTGAATTGGAAGGGGACTAATGTACTGGTGGGGAGATTTGCTAAAGCTGCTTGGGAATATTTAAACAAATAAGATAGGGGTGGGAAGAAACTACTCTGTAAGATAGTGAGGAAAGAGATTAGTCTGACTGGTACGGTTGGAAAAAAGGAGCAAGTCAAACAGTCAGGGCAGGCAGGAACAGAGAACAAGGTAGGACTAATAAATTAGTGACAAAGATCACATGGAATGTGGAATCAAGACCACAATCATATGGAATGGAGTAGTCTCAAGGGGCCGAATGGCCTATTCCTGCTCTTAATTTGTGTAGACATATCCAATACCTTCATTATTTTCAGTCCCCAACAAAATAATTCCTGGATTTTCTCAGATCCGAAATTGGTATCAGAGGTTTCAAACTGACTCTCTTCCCCATGGTCTTCCTGTTCCACCTCATCGTTGACTGAGCGAGAGCACCAGACGTTGTAGTCAGTTACACAGCAGGATAGGGAATGGTGCTGGGGGTGGGGGTGGGGGCGGGGGCGGGAGATGGTGCTACTGAGTGACAGTGAGAGGAAGCTGGATTAACATCACAATTGGCACCAGGGAGCAATTCACAACTCAGGATTCACCAGTTTCACTGAAGACATTTCCTTGTGTATCAGAATTATCTACATCTGACGAAGTGTCTAGATTCAAAATGTTAGTTTGCTTTCTCTCCATGATGCTGCTAGACCTGCTGTGATCTCCAGCATTTGTTGTTTTTAATTAATAGTGTCTCTGATAGATAGAGCTGCTGCAATGCAGTCAGGAAGATGACAGTCCAACCTATAGGGCTAAACAGATCTCACACTGGCTTAGGGAACAGATCAGTGGACCTGAGAGGAGTTGGAGGGAGATGGGAAAGTAACAGCATTTGTCTAATACTGCAGAATCAAAATGTTGCAAATTATTCATTCGACCTTTAAATCTGTAAAATGTAGGTACAGAGTAAAGTACTGAGTCACTTCATTATACACCTCGATTCTTAGCATTTGCCACAAAGGTGTGAATCCTGCAATCAGTAGATAATCTCCATAAGCAATGAGTTGAGATAGTGATTTCAGGAGTTGATTGGTACTTTGTTACATGTTTATACTTGGCATGTAGCTCTGGCCCTAAGACAAAGAAGGATTTGTTAAGACCCATGAGGCTATCTACTTTGTAGATACTGTATTCAACTTTACAGAACACTGACAGCTGCCAACTGAACATAACACGCAAACCATGTGCCAACAGAGCTGCCTAACACTTGCTGGGAAAGGCAGAGGGGATTGTGAACAACTCCATGAACTGGAGAATCTGATAATTACTGCACAATGGGATGGTTCAGCTTGTGTAACAACAGCAGGCGTCAGAGATCATGATGATGCTGCAGGAAGCTCAGTAAACAGATGGCAGAGACCACAGATAATTATGAAAAGGGCTAGAATCCAGGCAGGAATCTTTCAGCTCAGGAGGTGACCATTTGACCCATTGAGTTTGTACTGGCTCTTGAAACCTTTCCCTTGGTCTTCCTCCCCACAACCCTGCAATATTATTTTCCACATTTCTGCCCACGCCCCCACCCCCAGTGAGATCATCATAGAATCCCTACAGCTCAACAAGTCCACACTGACCCTCTGAACAGTATCACCCAAACATATTCCCCCACCCTATTACTCTAGTCAGGAATAAATGTAATGCACCCAACCCACACATGCCTAAACACTATGAGCAATTTAGCCAATTCACCTAACCTGCACATCTGTGGACTGGGAGAGCTAACTCACACAGGCACTGGGAGGATGTAAACTTCACCCAGGAAAGGGACAGTTGGACAGAATTCATTCTCATTAGTTTGCTGATCATTTGAGGCAATGCTTCAGAGAGAGAGAGAGAGAGAGAGAGAGAGAGAGTGGAGGCTCACAGCAACCAATCCTGATAAAATGCTGCATTCAAACAGCACAGAAAAATCGAGAGACTGCAAAGAACACAAACAGTTAGATTGCTGACTTATTTTCTCGCCTTAGGGGACAATTAGTGGCAAAGAACTGGAGCATGAACTCTGATTGGTGAAGGGCACTGGGCAATGTCAAGCTTGAAGAGTCATTCAGTTACTATTGCTCTGTATTCTGAATAAATTGCTTCAGACGCAGCCCCTGCTCCCTCTTGCTGCTGCTGCCAAATCAAAGGAAAATACACTAAGCAAAAGCTCAAACTCAGGAAAAACTAACTGGGCTCGCTGCTGCTTACTTCAACATTTGACAGCGAACAAAAGATTTTGCCACTGTTTCAGATTTATTTATTTCATTCACTTGTGGGTGTCACTGGCTGGGCCCAGCATTTATTGCTCATCCCTAGTTGTCCCTTGAGAAGGTGGGGGTGAGCTGCCTTCTTGAAATGCTGCAGTCCATGTGCTGTAGGTAGATCCACAATGTCCCTGAGGGAGGGAATTCCAGGATTTTGTCACAGCAACACTGATGGAATGGCGATACATTTCCAACTCGAGATGGCGAGTGGGTTGGAGGGGAACTAGCAGGGGGTAGATCCCATGTATCTGCTGCCCTGCTTAACTGTAGTGGTGTCAGGGCTCTATTGCTCAACACCTACAAATTAAGGGTAAAAATCAGCCTCCTACCCTTATTACAATAAGAATGTTGCAGTGATAAATGAGATTTTTAAGCTCCCTGAATTTAGCTCAGTTTGGGCTGAGCTGGTGTAATCAAGAGTCATAATCATATAACTGTACAGCATGGAAACAGACCCTGCAGTCCAACTTGTCCACACCAACCAGATATCCTCAGTAAATTAGTCCCATTTGCCAGCACCTGGCCCATATCCCCCAAAACTCTTCCTATTCACATACCCATCCAGATGCCTTTTTAACATAATTGTACCATCCTCCACTTCCTCTGGCAACTCATTTCATACACAGAATTTCTGTTTATTTTCCTTAAATGAAGTCAGGTCCAGAGATACTTGAAACTAAACAGCTTAGGCAGTCAGCTATGCATGGATATTGCTCTGTGTCTCACTTCTCATATGGTCACTGCCTTTGTCTCTCTCCCCTTTTTAAAAGTACAGCTATTTTAACTTTTTTTCCCCTCCAAAGTTCCAAAACAATGCAACAGCTTATAAAACAACAACTATTACTCCTAGAATTCAAGGAAATCAGCTCCAACACAAAAGTACCTCAAAAGCTGCAACACCTAAAGCCACATTTTTTTCCCCACCCTCCATCTTTGAATACCCAGCATCCTAACCCCATCCCCCTATCAAAACTTATTCATCAACTTTGAGGGGGGGGGGGTTGGAGAAAGGAGACCATTTGGTATTAGTCTGCTCAATTGTAGATTCGTAATGTCTTTTTAAAAAGAGAGGCAGTGGAACCCAGTCTTCCAAAGGGAGTGGATAGTGGAGCTCCCAAGAGTCAGAGAATGATGAAGTTCAAACCTAAAAGAAGATTAAGGAACATGGAACTGAAGTGGGCAAATGGAGTGCAGATACAGATTAGCCCAGATTAAATCAAACAGTGAACAGGTCGGAGGACCTGAATGGACTGCTATTGTTCTTAGAGCGATCTGCCCAATTGTAGCAATATTGTTTTGCTCAAACATAGAGACTGAATGATTGGGTAGGGTCTATAAAAGGGTACACATAGCAAGTTATGATCAAATCAAATCTAGTAAATCAAAGAGGTCTTTTCCCATTAGTTTTTTTCTTGTTTTCTGATCATTTTGAAAAAACTGAAACCAAGACAATCTGTGGTATATTGTTTTTAATTTGCTTTTTACAAAAACTTAGAAGTTATCAAAGTTGGTTGATTGAAACCATGCACTGTATGAATGACCTGCATCACCATACAATTTACAAAGAAAAACTGCAGTTAGTTCAAAAAGCTGTTTAAAATGGTTACAGCAGAAAACCACACAAAACACCAGCCACCATTAATAGAGAGATCATTAAATCAGGATTGACAAATACTCTTCCTAACTGCCTCATTTATGCACATCACAGAGGGACACACAACCACAGGCTTTACTGCAGATCAAATCCAGACATCTCGGCTTCCCCCATCACCAGCCAGATAGACTTATAGCTTGGTTCGGTTTTAAAGTCACGTGCTGACTTCCCACATTTATACCCTTACTGAAGCCACTACATACTGGCTAAGACCAAACTATAGCCCATTGAATGGGTGAGATGCAGAACTACTGAGCGAACGGTGGAGCAAAGGACTTAGAGGGAAACAAAGAAATGCTCTCAGTATCACTCACTGCTCATTAAAAATGAACGACCACTAGTTCATCCACCAAATTTGCTTTAATTAATTCAACAAAAAAACTCTGATCATGACTTATTGATTCATGGTCTCCCAGGAGAATAATTCCCTCCCATCTGCAGGCAGTTAAACATCAGCAAGGCAAGTGTAGATTACATATTGAGAATGGAAGTTTCTTTTTGATGCTTTTAAACGGACCCCTTGGGAGCTGGTCCAGAACAATTAAAAGCTCACCAGTCACGTGCAAGCAGATATCTTCACAGCCACTCGCTCAATAACCTGCACTAACGAGAGAGAGAGAGAGAGAGAGAGAGAGAGAGAGATTATGTAACATAACCCTAAATGTTCTAAAATGAGAATGAAACTGGTTTAAAAATAAAATAATGCTTTGGTAATTTGCAGCTTTCACAGCCAGGAAAAGGGAATTTTCAAGGGAAGGATTATTTCCTCCCTTTGAACATCACATTCTAGAGAAGCTGGTTAAACAGAACAGAAACCTTCAGACAGATTGGAGTTGCTCACTCAAATCATTCCTGATACCAAATATTTCCTCAATTAGTCCCATACTGAAAGGCTTCAGCTTCGAAATGCTTCCCACAGGCTTTCCTCGATGAGTGTTAGGCACTTCTGTCAATATGCAAGTCTCTGCCACACACAAACTCGGTTAAAAGCAGTTTTGCTGATCCCTCCAGAACCTCATCTGCATTTCAAGGCTGTCAAGAGAAAAATTACACAGTCACAGTCACAACCAGAACAAAAACCATTCATGAGAAACCTCAACTAATCTCCTCAGTGGAGAGAATTCTCAGCTGCTGGGTATTTACTCATCATCTGTCATCCACAAACCCTTGTTATTTATTATGCATCCATTCACATCCAGATGTTCAACATCTCATCCATTCAATCCAGGAGATCATCATTGTTGCAGTATGTCTTTGAGAAGGTGAAGGGACCATCAACACGAGATGGTGTCTCACTGAGTGCAAGTTCTGGAACGATCAAAAATACGAGCAGCCCCGTCGCTCTCCCCTCCCTCCCCATCCCATCCCCGACCTCAGCACAGTGCCAGGCAGTAAATGGCAATAGAAACACCATGTCTGATGGGGATTGATCCTCAGACCAGGAGGTACAGAATATCTGAGCTGATTTGTTGACAAAGGTGTTGAGTGATGTTAACTAGTGGCTGAGTGGAGAATTAAGAAATCATGCGGTCAAGCCCTAACCCAGGGTCCCGAATCAATGGTCTCAGGCAAACCCTGCTAGGGCCATATCGAAGCACAGTCATCCTTTAATTCCTCACCAAAAGCCCCATATTCAGCTGTGATCCTGTGGCCACTAGTTCAAAAGGGATTTTGAACTTCCACCCATTCCCAACTTCTCCAGGGGCTAATAATTATCCCTCAAATCACAACCAAATAACAGATTACTTAGTTACTCATAGCACTGCTCTTGATGGATGTTGGTGTAAATTTGCTGCTGCCTCCCCTACATTACAAATATGACTTCATTTTAAAAATACTTTACTGGCTTTGGATAAAATGCTTTGGGATGATGAGACACCATAACAGACAACTTTGTAGTTTCATCCTTTGAGATGAATCTCCCAAATGTCAGCCCCACATTAAAATGATTCAAAGCACTAAGCATAGATCAGTTAAATTTAGGAAACTTGATCAGCCAGAGTTGGTGCCTGCTCCCACACATTGCTTGGTAAGTTTTATTACAGAAAATTTATATTGCCCCAAAATGTCATTGAAGGATTCAGCACCATTTGCTGGAGACCATTTGACCCATCATATCAGTGTCTGCTCTTTGAAAGGAGCTATCCAATTGGTCCCCCACTTGTGAACATGAATTTTCCAAGAGGAGGTAGTGGCCGAGTGGTATTATCACTGGACTGTTAGTCCAGAAACTCAGTTAATGTTCGGGGCCTGGGTTCAAATCCCACCATGCCATGTCAGAATTTGAATTCAATAAAGAATCTGGAAATAAGAGTCTAATGACCGTGAACCCATTGTTGAAAAGAATCCATCTGGTTCAGCAACGCCCTGTAGTAAAAGCTACCACTCTTCTCTGGTCTGGCCTACATGCAACTCCAAACTCACAGCAATGTGGTTGATGCTTAACCATTCTCTGGGCAATACATGCTGGCCTAGCCAGAGATGCCTACATCACATGAATGAATAAATAAAAACTACGAATGAAACCAATTTAACATTTTGAAAAAATTGCCAGAATTCGACCAGGTGGCACTCCTTACCTTGTGGAATGATGCTTGGGAGGTCTAGCATCGATACAAATTCATAGGCTCATCCGACATCATCCCATGTCTGTCCACTGAGTACAGTCCATCAGGACCATTCATCAACTCATGGTCCATATCCAACTCGCCGTCTTGATTTCGATAGTGCAGGTCTGTCTCCCCCTCAGTGGGTGGAGGGAGGAATGCTGTTCAAGCAAGGTGCATTTTTCAAAAGAAATGCCACAAATGAGTCAATGTTATCACAGTTCATCCAATAACCGTTCAATTGAGAAATGTCATTGCCCTCCCTTTCCAATGGTTTTGCTCCAATGAATCCATTTGGCTGCCTCTAACTGCCGAACTGCTCAGAGCCTGTTCAAGAGTGTATTAGTTCATTCAAGTCTCTGAACCACCGCCAATCCATAGAGCTAAATGCAGAGAGAGACTGGCAGGTTCAGTATAAATGCCAGACTCCCTCAGTCTCTGCAGCACGTGGTCCCAATAGTGTCTCACATAGAGCAAGGGAAGGGCAATCAATACTTCCCATCACCCTACCCTGTAACAAACAGCACCCCAGTCACACGAGAACAGTACACATTATAATGTGGAAGTGGAAGTGTTAATGAATCAAACAGAGAATGCTGGAGAAACTCAGCCCATCTGGCAGCATCTGTGGAGAGAGAAAAAGAGTTACTTCTTTGAAACACTACTTCAGAACAGAAGGGGCTCTAAAGAGTCATGCCAGATTCAAAGCATTAACTGTTTTTCTCTTCACAGATGCTACCATACCGGCTGTGTTTCTCTCATTCTTGGATTCAGATTTCCAGCATCCCCAGTATGTTGCCTTTCAGTCAGTCCTACAACTGAGGTACAAGTACCACCCAAGGGTTCAAACACCTACACATATATTCATCTCCATATCCAACACATCTGCCTACATGTGAATGTCTATCTATAGCTATTAAATGGTAAAGTCACCATAACCCTACTAGCCCATAGGGCTGTTTGCTCGTTAGAGAGAACTGACTGGTGATGGTCACCATGCCTCCGGTGTTTTTTTTTGGTGGGGGGGGGGGGGTGGTTGAGATGGAAAATTATTCATGGTGACCTCAGCTGGTGCAGGAATTGAACCCATGCTGTTGGCATCACAAACCAGCTGTCCAACAACTGAGCTAACAGACCCCCAGAGATATTAGTGCACAAATGAGATAATTGTGAACAGATAGAGACCACACAGACACTCTGCTGGGAATCAGGAACCTGGAGCAGTTTAAGCGAAATTCTTCAAACGATGACTTGACTGTCATTCTTTACACTTACCATCGTGATAGGAATCTGCAACCATCAGTCGCTCAGCCTGGGGAGGATAAAGTGCAAGTATTACCAGGAAGCATATATCCTCAGCCATTACCCCAACAGCTTTATACTCCATGTTCCTTCTCTGGCCCTAACCCCTACGCCCCAGGTTGCTCTGCTTTAGCAACCTGTTAACTTGTTCACATCACCTAGTATTGTCTGGTCACACGTACCTCATGTGAGAATAGTCATGCTCCTTCAACAAAAAACCCTCCAATACCCTGCACCCATCCCCCTTATCGCTCTATTTATCCTGCCCTAGGAAGCTTGACGTTCATTACACAGCAAGCTTTCAAGGTAGCTTTTACTATCAGCAACTTGGAGTCGCAGAATTTCCCAACTCAGTCAGGAGTGAGTCCCACCTCTCAAGTGTCAGCCCTTCACTAGGGTGAAGACCCACGTCCACCAGTTACAAGATTATGGCTGATCTGACTCTGGATTTACCTCCAATTTTCTGTCCCCCTTCCCCTTCCACACTCACCAACTGCCTTCAGTTCCACTGCAGATCCAGGATCTGTAACTCAGTCTCAAACATATTCAATGACCCAACCTCGGTTTCTGAATATGAGCAAGGGAGCAGCCCAATGTCCTGACCAGTATTGCACAAAATCATGAATTATCTGGTCATTGTCACATAGCAGATGGTGGGATCATGCTATGCTCAAACTGGCTTCTGCCACACATGCTGCATTGCAACAGCGACCACACTTCACTGGCTGTAAAATGCTTCGAGAGGTCGAGATTGTGAATGGCATTATAGAAATGTACATTTGCTAGTCTGACATAGACAAGTATTGAAAGTTTCAGGAACATCCACCTCCCTCCCATCCCCTAAACTCTAGAATCTGACTAAAGAAATGGCTTTCAGACACTGGCGCTCAGACTCCGAAACAACTTCTCGATAGCAGGGTAGAATTGAACCCATCACGCTGCGTCACTGTCACACAACCCCCTCTAACTCATTCTCTCAAGACTGTACAATTCTTTTTTGTTCTAAAAGGGATGACTTGCATCTGGTTTCACTACCCTTTCAAACAATGGTTTCCATAGAAACAGAAAATAGAAGAAGGAGGAGGAGGCGAGTCAGCCCGTTGAAACCACTCTGCCAACCAACAGGATCATGGCAGGTCTTCTATCTCCATATCTCTCACCTGCTTTCTCCACAGCCCCTGACACCTCTAAATTTGAAAAATCTATTTCTTTCAAAAACATTTTCAGGGACTTTGCCTCATATCTTGGAGTCAGAATTTCAGCAGTTTATCACTAGAGTGAAGACATGTTGCCTCATCTCAGTTTGAAACGGTCTACCCTATATCCCGAGGCTGTGAGAACACAAAAAAAAAAACAACAGTACAGGAACAGGCCCTTCAGCCCTCCCAATCCTCTATCTAAACCTGTCGCCTATTTTTTTAAGGATCTATCCCAACCTATTCATCTGTCTAATAATATCTTTCCACAGTAAATACTGATCCAAAATATTCATTTAGTATCTCCCCCATTTTCTGCAGCTCCACACAAAGGCAGCCTTGCTGATCTTTGAGGGGCCCTATTCTCTCCCTAGTTATCCTTCTGTCCTTAATGTATTTGTAAAAACCCTTTGGATTCTCCTTAATTCTATTTGCCAAAGCTATGTCCCCTTTTTGCCCTCCTGATTTCCCTCTTCAGTAAACTCCTACTGCCTTTATTCTCAAAGGATTCACTCCATCTATCCTTGACATATGTTTCCTTCTTTTTCTTAACCAAACCCTCATTTTCTTTAGTCATCCAGCATTCCCTATAACCTACCAGCCTTTCCTTTCACCCTGACAGGAAAATACTTTCGCTGGACACTCATTATCTCATTTCTGAAGGCTTCCCATTTTCCAGCCATCCCTTTATCTGCGAACATCTGTCTCCAATCAGCTTTTGAAAGTTCTTGCCTAATACCGTCAAAATTGGCCTTTCTCCAACTTCAACTTTTAGATCTGGTCTATCCTTTTCCATCACAATTTTAAAACTAATAGAATTATGGTTGCTGGCCCCAAAGTGTTCCCCCACTGATACCTCAGTCACCTGCCCTACCTTATTTCCCAACAGTAGGTCACGTTTTGCACCTTCTCTCGGAGGTACATCCACACATGGAATCAAAAATTTTCATCCTGCCTATTCTTTCATTTCTGATAGCAATCTTGAGATTCCTACCTCTGAAGTCATACTTTTTAAACTCGACTCCTAACTCCCTAAATTCTGCTTGTAGAACCTCATTCCATTTTTTTTTGTACAGATTTCATTGGTGCCTATATGCACCATGACAGCTGACTGTTCAGCCTCACCTTCAGAATATCCTGCAGCCGATCAGAGACATCCCTGATCCGGGCACAAGGAAGGCAACATACCTTTCGGGAGTCTAGTTTGCGGCCACAGAACCACCTATCTACTTTCCTTACAATTGAATCCCTTAGGATTCTAGCCCTTCCACTCTTTTCTCCACCCTTCCGTATAGCAGAGCCAATCACAGTGCCATGAACCTGGCTACTGATGCCTTCCCCTGGGGAGAATGTGTAAAGGGTGTGTGCAAGTAGGGAAAAGTTTTGAGTTTTGTGAAACAAGAGGTTCAGCTGAGCATGACAGATCAGATAAGAACTTGCAGTTAACAATGAGGTGCTGGAGGCAAGGGTAGTGGTTTAACAAGATAGAAAAGTATTCATTATGTGCAGTCATTCAACAATGGAAGCATTTAAAGTGGAAGGTCAGTTAACAAGGTGAAACATATCCATTATGCTGAGGTTAGTTAATTAAAGGTTAAGATTATTCATTGTGCAACAGCAGAAAGCTTAAACTCTACTATTGACACTCGCTGATTGTAACAGTCACCCAATTAATATGTATATTGCCTTATCTGGATTCTCCACCCTGTAAAACAACTATATAATTCATTAAGAAACTGTTGTTCAGGAAAGAAGACAGAGAACCCGTGTCTCTGGGCACATGGGCGATCGTTCACTCTCCCTCCAGGGCCCGGAATAAAAAGATGAAGGAAGTATAACTATATTGCGAGTCTGAGTGTTTTGTTTCGACTGAGGGGGGAAAACGGGACGACATGATGAGCCATCGCCCCCAACAGTATTCAAAATGGTATATCTGTTTAAGAGGGAGCTGACCGTATGGGATACCTGCATTGCATTCCTGCTCTTTCTGCCTTTTGGTCACCCTTTCTCCCTCAGCAATCCTAATCTGTGATGTGACCAACTCGCTAGAAGTTCTATCTACACCCTCTTCAGCTCGCGGATGCTCCAGAGTGAGTCATCAGAGCTGTCAAGTGGTCTCAAGACCTGCAGCTGGACACACTTCCTGCACATGAAAGAGTCAGGGACATCAGCTGCATCCCTGAGCTCCCACATTGGGCAAGAGGAGCAGAACATGGCTCTGAGATGGCCTGCTATTTCTAATCTTAAGCTCTTAAACTGCACCTCCTGGTCCTAACCCTATTGCAGGAAACATCTTTGTTGTATTTAATTTATCGTGCCATGTCAGAATTTCATGGCAATATGGCCCCCTCTTTTCCTGTCTCTCCTTGTACAAGCCCAGGCGTAAGTCTGGGGAACCTTTGCTGAACTCTCCAGAGTGAGGTTTTTTCCCCATCTTGTCTTGGGTGAGCAGAGCAAAATTACACAGCAATCCAGGTTAGGTCTCACCAAACCCTGTACAACAGAGAAATCCTTGTTCCTGAACTTGCAAAGGCGGCCAAATATTTGGGTTTCTAACTACATGCTTCAGATCATCTTCTCTTTCTCAATAACCTTACCCATATCATCTGGTTACCAATCCTCCTGCCCCGGATGCTGCTTCTCCTGATTTACACCATCAAACTTGAGTATAAAGCAAAACATTTCTATCAGATCTCCTCTTAGCAGAACAATCCCAGTTCTCCCAGTCTAGCCACACAGCTAAAGTCCCAGATCCCTGGAACGCACTGGTAAATCTCCTTCACATCCTCTAAGGCCTTGGCATCTTGAGATGCCCAGAATTGATCACAATACTCCCCACACTAAAGGCTGACTAGATTTTTTTAGAATTAAAAAAATTTCCCACAAGTTACCAATTTCTTTTCTAAACTGTGTCTATATTTAAAAAGCCAAAACTTCTGCCTGCTTGTTAGCAGCCACTCAGCTGTTTGCGAGTTTTCCAAAAAGATTTGTGAACCTACGTCATGCCAATATTAACTTTATTCTGTTTTATAAAAATGTTACTGCAGAGATTTCAGTGGGGATTGAGTTACTGCAGCAGATAGAGTCAGAAAACAGGTTGAACTTTGGTTTAAATGATCTCAAAGACATCGAATATATTTATTCGGATAGGTTGGTTTGTCTTTATTTTAATTTCTGTATAGTAAATTGCTTATTAACAAGAATCTGCAGGCTCATCTGAGCTATATTTCCACGACTGACCACGTTAATTAACTAAACTATTGAAAATGTCCTATGACACTAGGTTTAATTCTGGGATCTGACTTGTGTAGTAATATCAACTGGAATCATGACATATACCTTTGATTTTGTTTCTTCGTGCAACGGAAATTACCTGGCACACCCATTACACTTGAAACATTGGTCCTAACAACATTTTCCCTCCAGGTCTGAAAAATAACTTCACTCCGTCTCCCACACAATTGCTTATCGACCCAGATACTGCCTTGAGATTAAATCTTAGAATCCCTACAATGTGGGAAAGGGCCATTTAGCCCAGAGTTTGTACTGATCCTCTGAACAGCATCCCACCCAGATCCAGCCTTCCTACCCTATCCTTGTAACACTGCATTTCCCATGGCTAATCCACCTAGCCTGCACACCCCTGAAACTATGGGCAATTTAGCATGGCCAATCCACCTAACCTGAACATTTTTTGGATTATGGGAGGAAACCGGAGCACCCGGAGGAAACTCACGCAGACACGAGGAGAACGTGCAAACTCCACAGTCATCCAAAGCTGGATTCCTGATGCCAAAATGCAGCAGTGCTAATCACTGAGCACCTGTGCCTCCCCTAATCTTGCTAATGGAATATCAGGGAGTGGCAGGAGATTGAGTACATACAGCATCCCAGGCCTCTGGGTCATTGCGAAACAGCGTGCTGGTCAATTCAACAGACAGTCGCTTCCGGTAATCCTGAGGTTTGTCTTCTGATATCCGGAACAGCACAGCAGCAGCATAGGTGGCTGCAGGAGAGAGAGAAAAGGTCAATACATTGCCTGACTAGTGCTCACCAAAGTAAATCTGAAATCCACAGAGAGCAAGTGAGTGCACTAAATTAGCAAGTGCATGAGCATCCCCCAACACAACAGGTCACTGGTTCATGGAAGATTGTGATAAAATATGGACTATTTCCTAATTCCATCATCTGATTTCAATATCTGGGACATTCATGAACTGAGAGACTGGAGGAAAAGATACTGACGACCTCAACAATTAGCTGACCACACAGGTTAGCAAAGTTTCTTGAAGACGATGTGGAAGAAATTAAACTGGCTGAAATGAATTTTGTTTTGTCAAAAGAGACAAACTCACTCAGTCTGGCATAAAAATTCTCTCATTTCATTTTAGATTTCAGAGTGTCTCTCCAGGACAGCTGTATGATTTCACCTGTATTCTCAAACAGCTTCTGCAACTTTGACTGAATCCTGTTTGAGCTAACAATTAAACAATTTTCAAATCTTCCGTTTCCTGGAACCCCCTAACAAATAAGGTCTCTTCCAAAAGAAAAATGGAAATATCGGGGATTCAACACTGGTCACGTGCCACAAGTGTTTAAATCTTTGCAGATAATTTGTCTAAAGTGAAGATGCAGGTTCACGGTTTTGGGAGGGATGCAACTCTGTAGTAGTTGTAGAGATCAGGTGTACATGTTGTTTCTTAACTCATAATTAAAGCATTTTCTCAATTCCTAAAGTCTCAGCACAGAACCAGGCCCTTCGGTCTAACCAGTCCATGCCAAACAATCCCAAACTAAACTGGTCCCACCTGCCTGCTCCTGGCCCATATCCCTTCAAAACTTCCCTATTCAATGGACCTATCCAAATGTCTTTCAAACACTAAATTGTACCCACACCCATCACTTCCTCTGCAAGTTCAATCCACATGCAAACCACCCTCTAGGTTAAAACTTAGCACCTCATAACATTAAACCTCTCCTCTCACCTTAAAAATATGCTCCCCAGTCTTGAAATCCCCCATCCTAGGGAAGAGACACCTGCCATTAACACTATCTGTATCCCACATTATTTTATGAACTTCTATCAGGTCGCCACTCAACCTGCTACACTCCCAACGAAACAAAATCCCAGAGTATCCAGCCTTTATAACTCAAATCTTCCATACCCCACAACATTCCAGTATCTCTCTCCTGAACCCTCTCCAGCTTAATAATACCCTTCCTATAACTGGGTTTCCAGAACTGAACACAACTCTTCATTCAAACATTCCTATATCTATGCATAGAAGCAGCATAGAGATTAGACGAGACTTTTGAGATGAGGGCTCAAATGCCACACCGATTTTACACATGCGTCTATAGTGCACCACCTTGCACTGGCACTGGCCACAAATACATACACTTTACCGCTGTACAATATGTTCCACATATTGGGAGATGAAAGGCATCACCTGTAATCATCAAGTTTGGAGACAATGAATTTAACACTGAAATACATCACTTGTATTTCAAAAATCTGCTTTTAAAAGAGCAGGGGAGATGGATTTTTGACTTGACTGTTGGAATCAGGTGGAGAAAACGTTCTCTTCGAGAGGCCAAAGAAAATGATCGGAGACAGTGTTCTGATGTTTCTTTTCACCAATTCTAAGGACTCAAGGAGAGCTAAAAATATTCTACTGCTGAGCACAGATATCAATTAAATAAGCTGCATTAAGCAGTCTCGGGAAAACCTTACACCTCAAAAACATCAAGGCCCTTAAGCTCCATATTCCTTTCATACTTGATTCAGTTTTACTGAGGAATTTGATTAGTTCCTTCTGTGACACAATGTGACATTTCAAAGCTAAGTAGCCCAGGCTCACTTTTCTTTCCCCTTACTGTCCACAGATACAATGCCTCTCCTGCTCTCCCTGTCACCGGAACTGAAAGATCCCTTTCCCAGCCCAGGGCCAAAGGTGGGCATCATTAGAGAACATCTATTGATCACTCACCAATTCCCTCATTCATGGAGTGCAGCATTTCAGTGAGAGGTGCCGTGGCTCCCTCTCGATCTATCTCCTCTGCAGCATCTCGGTCCTGTGCAAGTTCACAGAGAACCCCAGCAGCAACACGCTGGATATTCTCAACCGGAGAGTAAAGGAGCTGGAGGGACAAGACAACAGCACAATGAGCAAACCATGCAGCAATCTGAATAGAAATATCCTTACTGTCAGATAACAAATTAACACATTCAAGATGTAGTTTCACTTCGGATAGGTGTCTTCACCTCCTCCCATTACTGGGAAGCAACCTAATTCTTCCTGTGTCACTCACATTGGAGTGTGTTGGAGGCTGGGAAAGTGTGATGTGGGCAAGATGATTTAGGAAGTCCTTTCTATCTTTAATCAATGTCCAAAGAGCTCCCAGAGAGAGACACTGGATAACACTTAGCCATAGGTGGAAAGACACCAGGATTAATCTAGTCCTCCAGACACTGCCTGATGTTATGCTGTTTTCAAATGTTTCCAGTAGAAGTTTACATCATTATCACTGCATGAGTATCCTTATAACAACAGTTTGACAATGGATTAACGATTACTTAAAGATAACTTGAGAATCATTTACTAACAGTTTGGGGAAAAAACATTTCATACAAAAGCAAAAAATGGTTCAAAACTTTTAATTACTGGTCCAATGCAACACTGTACCAGACTTCTAATTATTTGCTGAGAAAGTTATTAAATGCATTAAGAATTAATCTGTTGATTGGATAAGATAATGGTATATACAAAAAAAAACTTAAGATAAATTAATTAACTCTCCTTTCATGTAACTATTTTAATTTTTAATATTTTACAGAATGAGGAATTGCTTGATTGCCAAATGAAAACGGTTGGGGGATGGTGAGATCCCTGTGTACATAGAGATTTGATTGTCTATAAATACTCTTTAGGGTGTGGAAAGTTAATATATAAATACAGCATGTGTGTTCAATCACAATTCATGTTTGGTTTGAAGTTGGGGACTGTGGAAGGACTGAAAGGAAGGAGATGGCTTTGTTTTAACAGTTTTACCTGAACAAACAGCGGGATGGTGTTTAGCCGAGTGATTTCAGCACGGTTGCTAGGATCCCGAGCCAGAATGTGCAGCGCTCCAGTGCAGCCTTCAACAATCTCATCCATTCGTACTCCATCCTGACAGATTATAGGTCAATACAGATGCTGTTAATCCTACACATGCATTGTGCACAACTTTGTAATTCATTTATTTTAACTTTAAAATTGAAAAACCCACTCCCTTCACAGCATTGAAAGAAAGCAGCTTCAAGATTCCACCAAAAGCAGCCAATATCATGGGACCCCAGATAGACGGTCATCTGCTCCATCAGTGGAGGCATCGCAGCTGAGTCCCATCTTTGCACAGACATGGCAGAAATGTTAACAGTTGAAAGTTTGACATATACACAATCATTTTAGGTCAGCTGTACAAAGAGGATGACGATGCAGGGTAGGATGAAAGACATGGAGTGCGGAATCACATTTGACGTACCATATATTGCTGCTGTCCACCTCCAGACGCTTGTCGCTGTGTTTCATGGTGAGCTTTCACTAGGAGCTGGATAAGTTGGGAAATGACACCACTCTCACGGAGAGGACCATGGTTAGAAGGGCACAGTGCCAGGTTACGGACCAGTCCAACAGTGGCCTAGCAATGGGAAGAGAGAGAGCACGCGAACAAAAAAAAAGAAGATTTAAAGAAAAAGAGGGAAGGGGAGGGGGGAGAGAAAAATGGCTGAGTTAACATCATTGCCAAAGCACAGGGATCAGTGCGACAGTCCCTTTGTGTTTGAGAATGGCTTCAGACTGTCCCAAAGCTACTCAACCTTCCTCAGTCTGATAAGGACAGAGCTGCTCTTATGGACAAATGCTATCACTGCCTAGCTCCCCACTCCCTCCCCAAGTGGGGAGTGTACAGCTGCCCACAACCTTCAGATTGAGCACATCCAGAATACTAATCATCTCCACATACAACAGCATTGCAAACAAAGACATTGTTCTTGGAATGTGGGAGAATTAAGCACCTCTAAAAGGCTTGAGATTTCAATCAGAATACCTACAGTGCAGAAAGAGGCCATTCAGCCCATCGACCCTCCGAAGAGCATCCCACCCAGACCCCCCACCCCATTCCTTTAATCTCCATCTCAAGCTTTCACTAGGGAAAAAAATAATAATAAAATTCTAGGACAAATTCTTTGTATCGCTGCATCTCTAATACTACAGCAGTTGCATCTAGTCCTATACAGAGTGCAGCAGTTCAAGATGGTGGTTCATTGCCATCTTCAAGGGCAATTACGAATAAAGAAGTAGTGTGACCCAGGTAGCAACCCCCAAAGCTGAGAATGAATTCTGAATCCCCGGACTGAGTCACACACTGTGGGGTCTAATTTCCCTCCCTCAGGGACATTAGCAAACATGGTTCATTTATAATTGCACGCATTTATTCACTTTGTTTATCGACCATGCCTCCCTGGGATAGACCTCTCTAACCATTGTAACTGCACTACAAGCCTACTTGGTCACAAAGCACATTCACACCTGAATAAAGTGCGTGGGCAGGACAGGCCTCATCGCAATGCTGACCATGTCCTCCAATCTCTTGCTCTTTAACTAGCCCCTCCCCTCCCACAACAGCATGAACACTACCCCACCTTGCCCTTAAAAAGACACCCTCTACCCCAGCTCCTGAAAGTTGGATCACTGTTACATGGAACCTCTATTCACCTTTATCAGTGGCCAGTGGAAAGGTTGATTCAGAAGCCTGATAACTCCAGGGATACCATATTTGGAGCGCACTTTATTCTGGGCAATCTCAGCTTCAGGGTGTCGGCTGGTGAGGTGACGGAGTGCACAGACAGCTGGTTCAGTGATGTCCTCTTTGTCGCCTGCTCTCAGTACGGTGTGGACCAGGGCCTCAATGCCTTCTACCTGACAGACCACCATCTTGTTCCTGGCATTGTTGCAGGTGAGGTTTGAGAGGATACCAGTGGCACAGGTCAGCACATTAATGTCATCTGAAGCCAGCAGCTGGACCAATGTGGAGAGGAGAGGATCTAATCCTTCCTGCAAACAAAATATAACCTGGATTAGCAGACAATTCACAACTTCATAGGCCGTTCCGCTAATTCTCTCTTGTAAACCATCAAAATTAGCCATTAAATAAAAGCAGTCTACCTACCCTGTGCTGGTATTGCCCACTTCAGTGACCACATCTCCACCTGATTGGCAGACTAAGCTAAAATGGGCCAAACAGCCTATTTCTGCCATATCATCTCCACAGAACTTTCCTATTTCTGAACCTTTCACAGCATCAGTCAGTCCCATACAAAAGCATCCAAGTCATCTTCCTGACCTACAGTGCTTCCTGTGGCAGTGAATACTACATTCTAATCAAACTCTGCATATAAATAATTCTCATTAAATCAATCAATCTTGTAGGGAAAGAACTTCTCATATTTACAACACCTCATTTTGGATTCTTCCCAAAAAGTGTAAACCTTTCTCCACATTGATTAGACTATTTTTTGGGATACAGCATTCAATTCTGGTCTCTCTGCTGCAGAAAAGATGTTGTGAAACTTGAAAGGGTTCAGAAAAGATTTACAAGGATGTTGCCAGGGTTGGGCTATTAGAGAGAGAGGCTGAATAGGCTAGAGCTATATTCCCTGGCCATTGGAAGCTGAGGGAGTGACATTATAGAGGCTTATAAAACCATGAGAGGCATGGATTGGATGAATAGCCAAAGTCTTTATCTGAAGGTACAGGACCTCAAAACTGGAAGGCATACGTTTAAAGATGAGAGGGGAAAGGTTTAAAAAGGGACCCAAGTGGCACCTTTTTCACACAGAGGGTGGTGCCTGTATGGAATGAGCTGCCAGAAGATGTGGTGGAGGCAGATACAATTACAACATTTAAACAGCATCTAAATTTTAGAGTAACCAGCATGAGATGTATATATGGATAGAAAGGGTTAGAGGATTACAGGCGAAATGCTGGCAAATGGGACCAGATTAATTTAGGACAAATGGCTGCTTTCTGTGGTACACAACTCTGACTCTATTTTGTCCAATCCATTCTTAATCGTCAAGGGCTCTCTCAGGTCACCTGGAAGTGTAGGTTTCGGCACTACACCTCCATGGGAAGGCAGTGCATTATCTCCATTGTTTCATCCTACCTTTCGCGGTCATACTCTGCACTGACTTGGAGAAACCAGAGAGCTTTGACACCCTTCCAAGCAGGTGCCATCCCTAAGTCCCCAGGCCTCAGCTGGAGTGCAGCATAAAGCCTGCTTTACGTGCTGCCCCAACTGTGAACAGACAGCCCTCAATCCCAAGTTCACCAGCGTCTCCAACTCTACCCCAAATCACATATCGTCTTACCACCCAGTTACCCTCCCTCACCTCCCATTGACAACAGCTACATCTCCCACAAATCCAACACTGCTGAGACAAACCTGCCTCTGAATCTACAGCTAGAATTTTGGGGAAGAAATAAGGAATAAATACGGTGAACAATGAAGAAACACAGGGAGAATGAACTGAAATTCAGGCAGAAATATAAACTCAGATTGTGAATACAGTTGGTTGAAGCCATTAAGGCCAAAAAACATTTTTTTTTTTTTAGGTACTGTAAGGAGGGGCTGAGGACAAAACCTAATGAAGGAGGATGGCTGTTCTTGTTATAGAGGGAGTGCAGCAATGGTTCATCAGACAGATTCCTGGGACAGCAGGACTGAAATATGAGGGGAGGTTGAATTGGTTGGGATTATATTCAATGGTATTTAGAAGAATGAGGGCAATCTCAAACCTACAAAATGCCAACAAAACTAGGCAGGTGAGATGTGGGAAGGATGTTCCCTATAACAGGGGAGGCCAGAACTAGTGGTCACAGTCTCAGTACTCTGAGAAAACCATCTTAGACTGAGATAGGGAGGAACGTCCTCAGCTACAGCCAGGTGAGCCTGTGGAATTCACTACCACACAAGGTATACAATGTTTTGGCATTGACTAATTTTAATAAGAAGTTGGATATAGCACCTGGGGCTAAATCGATCAAAGATGAAAAATGTGGTGCTGGAAAAACACAGCAGGCCAGGCAGCATCTGAGGAGCAGGAGAGTTTATGTTTCAGGCACAAGCCATTTTTCAACTCTGGTCTCCAGCATCTGCAGTCCTCAATTTCTCCTAAATAGATCAAAGAGCATGGGATAGAAAGCGGGAAGAGTGCACTGGGTTCAGGTGATAAACCATGATCATATTGCATGGCACAGGAGACCAGAAAAGGTCAAATGGCCTGTGCCTGGTTCCTGTTTGCTGCTTATAATGAAGTTATTAAAAAAACTGCAGTAGAGCAGGATCAGTCAGCACTTCATTTCAGAAAAGACATTCAATTTAGTGTATCCAGCATGAGGTTCACTGAAAGTGGGAAACTAGTGGGAGTGGCACATTGGCTCTCAGCACCAGGGTCCCAGGTTCGATTCCAGCCTCGGGCAACTGTCTGTGTGGAGTTTGCACATTCTCCCCACGTCTACGCGAGTTTCCTCCGGGTGCTCCAGTTTCCTCCCACAGTCCTAAGATGTGCAAGTCAGGTGAATTGGCCATGGGAAATTGTCCATAATGTTAGGTGCCTTAGCCACAGGGAAATGGGTCTGGGTGGGTTACTCTACGGAGGGTCAGTGTGGACTGGTTGGGCCAAAGGGCCTGTTTCCACACTGTAGGGAATGTAACCTAATCTAGAGAACAGACTGGTGCAGCTTCCATTGCAGCAAGAGATGGCTACAAGATTACATTATTTTAAAATTATGAAGGGCTTCAGTTTGGTGAACAGGGGAGTTAGTGAGGGCAGACTTACAGGACAGGTTGTCATTCCCTTTGCCACAGGGAATGTTTGACAGAGACAACTGTCACTTAATTAAGAATTTCAACAAAGTGCGAAATGAAGGTGCTTAAAAGGGCTATGGATGGAAAAGTGAAATTAATTCTGAATTACTCTATCAAAAGATTTGTCACACAACTGATGGCTGAGTGGATAATTACTGTTCTGAAGACATGCACAGTCTTAATTGCTTGAGGCATAACATACATGATTCACGTTTGAAAAGCCAACACCACCAAATTGGGGAAGAAATGCATTTACTTGTACTGCTTCCTTCCAGAGACTCGGGCACAGTCTAGGCTGCAAGTGTCAACTGGACCAACAGGTACAGCTCACCCTCCAGAGGCAGAAGGTATGAGTACGAGTACAAGTCACAATCAGGAGATTAGTGCGTGGAATGTAGATGACATTCTCAGTGCAGTGACAAGGAAGGGCTGCACTGTCAGAGGTTCTGCCTTTCAGGTGGATAAGGTCCCACTCCATTGAATGGAGGAGGAGTAGGTATACAGAGAAATGTTCCAATATCAGGAGCAATGTGGATTCCTCAAACACTTGACAGAGATGATCTGCTCATGAGATCTGTGGGATCCCACTACACACTGATCGTGAATCATGTGTCCTAAGTTACAACAGTGACTACACTCATCAAGTGCAGTCTTGGAGCCAGAGAGCCTCACCTGCTTCGTTGCTGCATCAGAGAGATTCCGGAGCGTCCAGAGACAGTTCTGAACCAGCCTGGGGCTGGAGCTGCCCAGGTGATAACCCAGAGCCTGCATCCCACCTGTTCAATAAAACACCAACTCAATTCAGTGAAGCAGGTTTGTACATTGGAAATCTAAACCCACAGCTTGGGGCTATGATAGCATCAGCTGTGTTGTTTGTATAAACTGACAGCTGTTCAGTGATCCAATAGAATATCAAATAAGACTAAACTGCTCTTCATTTTCTGTGACCATGGAAACCAGCAACCCTTTCTCAACTTCCCTCACCAAGCTGTCAACATGACAGATTTTCTCAAATTTTACAGCAGTGCAATAGGCATTTTGGCCTAACTGGCAACAGCAGGTAGTCAAACACTCCTGCACACTTTACAAGAGTTTAGGGTTTCACAGATGGAAGACAACAACTAGGGAAAGCTACATAGTCCAAGATGTAAGAGTCATCAACACTGGACTTGCTGCCTTCTGGGATGTTTCTGCATGTCCGAGCTCTAATGTCCTTGACACTGACCAAATCTGTCAGTGTGGCAATTGGTCAATAATGGTAGCCAAAATACCCATAATCCTGAGTGCTCTGGAAACAGCCCCATCAATTACACAGAACACTCATACCAGAGACAAATTGGAGCCCCAGCATTTTGCTGTTGGTCATCAATCCAACTAAATAAAAAAAATTCCTGTTAAATATTTTCAGAAACGCCCAAAAAAAACCTGGCCGAAAGCAGTCAATTCAAACAGAACAGGCACAAGGCAGGGAGCTGAATACAGCGTGTTAATGAACAGAGTGATAGAGAGAGGGATGAGTTTCAGGAGACATAGTTACCAGCTTCCACGATTGCAGGCTTGTTACTGGGACAGACAGACAGAACTTTCAAGACCCGGCTTGTGGTCCAGAGCAGCTTCTCGTAATTATAGGTCCTCATGATATGAACAAGAGCCTCTGGGCCCCCGTTGGCCAGGATAATCAACTAAAAACAAAAGAAAAAAAAAATCAACTTCTGGTTACAGATATTCACTCGCCATCCCAAAATCTAAACCAAAGAGGACACAGCCAAAACACCACACTATGCTCCAATTCATAGGACACAGGTACACCCATCCCATTCCATTGAAATGGAGATTTCAGCTTAGGTGTCGACCATGACTCAACTAAGTCTCACTCCAGTGTTGAGGCCAGCGACCTGAGTGTACAGAGGGACAGCTGTACTATTGACGATGCCCCCCTCACTCGAGATTGTAAACAAAAGGCCTCATTAGCACTCAGGTGTAGGTAATGGTAAGGGGAGTTCACCCAAACTCCTGGGCTTTATTTATCCCTTAATAAAGGTCACTATAACAGCATGTCTGGCCATGATCACATTGCTACATGTGGGAGACTGCTGTGTACAATCTGATGTGTTTCCTGCATCACGATGACTATACATCATAAAGTACTTCACTGCTGCCTGCCACTTCTGGAGGTCCCAAAAAGGTGAAAGAGGCTATACAAATGCAATTCCCTTAACCTTTCAGTTGTTTCTGCTTCTGTTTGTATTTTAACAGAACTGAACTTTCACTACAGTGACAAGGCACCCTGCTGTACAGCCTATTCCCTCAGTGAATGGGTTGCATCACACAGAATCTACAGAGCAATAGCAAACATTACAGCTCCATGGGCACGATCAGATATCGGTGTGCATCCCACTGGGCAAGTGCTCTCCACACCCAACCTCACCACTGAAAACAGTGGGCTAACAATCACGCTTCCCACCTTCCCAAGGTTCATCCATTGTCCAAAAAACCCCCAAAGAACTGCGGATGCTGGAAATCAGACAAAAATCTTAAAAACTGCTGGAAAAACTCAGCAGGTCTGGCAGCATCTATAGAGAAAGCAGAGTTAATACTTCAGGATTTGAAGAGTCATTGGATCCAAAACATTAACTCATCCACCGCCAGGTCTCTCACCTTGCTCTCCTGATTGCCATAGGCCAGCAGCTGCAGGCAATCCGTGGTGATGGCAAGAAACTTCACATTGTTCTTCTTCAGCAAAGGAACCATCTTCTGGAGCCCATCAGCCAATCGGACAGCCATCTTTGCCCCCTCTTGGTGTAGAAGCAGATTGTGGAGGGTTGTAATGGCATAGAACAGGATGGATTCAATAGGAGAGCTGGTAAATAAACACACAGTCAGATCAGCAAGACATCAAAACCCACACAAACTAGTCTTCAAAAAAGGAAAAAGCAAAGCTTCAAAAGGCTGTTGACCATCATTTGGAATCCTTAGCTTTGGAAAAACAGAATTGAACCAAGTTATGCTAAATTTTCTAAAGCATTGTTTCGGCCCATACTGGAGTATGGTCTGTAATTCTGGACAGCACATATTATAAAGGTTATTGAGGCATGGGTGTAGAGGAGATTTCCAGGAAAGGAACCAGAGAGTTAATAAGAGACTAAAGAAGCTTGAATTTTTCTCCTTGTAACAAGAAAGCCGGTGAGGAGGGGTGTTCAGAATCAGTAACAAGGTGGTAGAGTGGAGAACTGGTTTCCATTGAAGGAAGGTTGGTAACAAAAGGAGGATAAATTTGAAGTGAGTGGCAGAAAACAAACCAAACTGAGAACACAAGTGACCGAGCAGGAATAGATGACTGAAAGGGGAGTGGAGGCAAGTTTGAAAGTAAGTTTTGAAAGGGAATTCGATAAATAGATAAAGTCAGAGTTGTACAGCACAAAAACAGACTCGTTGGCTCAACCAATGCATGCTGAACATAATCCTAAACTAAACTAGCCCCACCTGCCTGCTCCTGGCCCGTATCCCCTCAAATCTTTCCTATTCATGTGCTTACCCAAATGTCTTTTAAACGTTGTAATTGCACCTGCATCCACCACTTCCTCAGGAAGTTCATTCCACACATGTACCACCCTTTTTAAAAAAAACTTACCCGTTTTTTGTTAAATCTCTCATCTCACCATCAAAACATGCCCACTAACCTTGAAATTCCCCCATCCTAAAAGGAAAGACACCTACCATTAACCCAATCTATACCCCTCATGATTTTATAAGCCTCTAATAATTGAAAGTAAGCATTTATAGGGGTGTGGGAAAACAGAAAGCCAATGAGACAGCTTCAAAGAGCTGGAAGTGAAACAAAGGCTGCAGCACAAGTGGAGCCATCGACAATCCTTTCCGCCATCCCTACAGCCTTCCCAAATCTCCAAGCAGTTCAAGATGGTATAACAACCTGAAAGGGTTAATCGACAGAGCGTTTCCCATAATGGCACAGGTAATGCAGTGACAATGCCCCTACCTCTGAGCCAGGAGGTCCAGGTTCAAATCACACCTGTTCAGATGTGTGTAACAACAACAGTTTCTAATCAAACTGTTAAAGTATCTATAAAAGCCTGGTCCTGGGAAGGAACCACAGAGTTATTGGAGTTTGTATCTCTTAGTAATGCTGAGAGACAATACTTTAGTAACTGTAATGTGAACTTAGAGTCAGAGAAGTACAGCATGGAAACAGACCTTGCCGACCAGATATCCCAACCCAACCTAGTCCAACCCGCCAGCACCCGGACCATATCCCTCCAAATCCTTCCTTTTCATATACCCATCCAAATGCCTCTTAAAATGTTGCAATTGTACCAGCCTCCACCATTTCCTCTGGCAGCTCATTCCATACCTGTACCACCCTCTTGAATGAAAAAGTTGCCCTGTAGGTCTCTTTTATATCTTTCCCCCTCACCATAAACCTATGCCCTCTA
This sequence comes from Hemiscyllium ocellatum, assembly GCF_020745735.1. Lineage (NCBI taxonomy): Eukaryota > Metazoa > Chordata > Chondrichthyes > Orectolobiformes > Hemiscylliidae > Hemiscyllium > Hemiscyllium ocellatum. The sequence continues at coordinate 49,425,363 of NC_083432.1, read as the reverse complement.
GTTCTAGACTTCCCGACCCCAGGGAAAAAAGACTTTGCCTATTTATCCTATCAATGCCCCTCATGATTTTATATACCTGTATAAGATCACCCCTCAGCCTCCAACCATCCAGGGAAAACAGGCCCAGCTTATTTAGCCTCTCTATAGCTCAAATCCTCCAACCCTGCCAACATCCTTGTAAATCTCTTCTGACCCCTTTCAAGTTTCACAACATCTTTCCGATAGGAAGGAGACCAGAATTGCATGCAATATTCCAACAGTGGACTAACCAATGTCCTGTACAGTTACAACATGACCTTCCAACTCCTGTACTCAATACTCTGACCAATAAAAGAAAGCAAACCAAACACCTTCTTCACTATCCTATCTACCTGCAACTCCACTTTCAAGGAGTATGAACCTGAACTCCAAGGTCTCTTTGTTCAGCAACACTCCCTAGGACAAAACCATTAAAAAGGTGTATAAGTCGTGCTAAGGATTTGCTTTCCCAAAATGCAGCACCTCACCAGGATGTTGCCTGGAATGGAGAATAGGTTGAGAGTTCTCGGCCTTTTCTCGTTGGAACGGCGAAGGATGAGGGGTGACTTGATAGAGGTTTATAAGATGATCAGAGGAATAGATAGAGTAGACAGTCAGAAACTTTTTCCCCGGGTACAACAGTGTTACAAGGGGACATAAATTTAAGGTGAAGGGTGGAAGGTATAGGGGAGATGTCAGGGGTGGGTTCTTCACCCAGAGAGTGGTGGGGGCATGGAATGCACTGCCCGTGGGAGTGGTAGAGTCAGAATCATTGGCGACCTTTAAGCGGCAATTGGATAGGTACATGGATGGGTGCTTAATCTAGGTTAGATGTTCGGCACAACATCGTTGGCCGAAGGGCCTGTTCTGTGCTGTATTGTTCTATGTTCTATGTTCTCACATTTATCCGAATTAAACTCCATCTGCCACTTCGCGGCCCATCTGGTCAAGATCCTGTTGTAATCTGAGGTGATCCTCTTTGCTGTCCACTGCACCTCCAATTTTGGTGTCATCTGCAAACTTTCTAATGGTACCTCTTATGCTCGCATCCAAATCATTTATGTAAATGACAAGACGTAGAGGATTCAGTACCGATCCTGTGGCATTCCACTGGTCACAGGTCTCTAGTCTGAAAAACAACCCTCCACCACCACACTTCTACCTTTGAGCCAATTCTGTATCAAAATGGTGAGTTTTCCCTGAATTCCATGAGATCTAACCTTGCTAACCAGTCTCCCATGGGGAACCTTGTCAAACTTACCCAAATTGAGCCTAATATCTCAAGAGATCAAGACTTCAAATAGCTAGCAATGAAATAAGATACAATTAACCCATTGATTGTTCAGCATTATCCATTCTCTGCCCAGATGCCATGTAGACATCCTTCCTCACATGACATCAGTAGCTTAGACAAATATGAGCAAAGTGAACTGGTGGGAACAAATCTACTGCAGATATAAATATTTCAGGCAGATGACCAAGACAACTTATGATGTCAGCATTGGTCAGATGAAAACTTAATTTAGCTGCAACAATACAAGACTCATCTCTGGCCCTTTGAACATATATTTCCTCAGGCCCATTGCCAACTCAGGCAATGGCCATTCCTCTAGCACCTAAGCCCCATCCACTAGAATTTCCACATAAATCCTTCAAAATTCACCATGAAACTCACCACTCAACTCTTTTTAAAAAGACATGTCCAATATTTGGCAAAGTCATAAGGTACTGCAGCAAAGGGCTTTGGAACATTTTTCCAAATTAATGAGATGCAGTGTAACTGAGTTGTTGTACATGGTTCACAGGAATTTAATGAAAATTCAACTCAGCTGTATGAACAGTTCACTGAGAATGAGCATTTTACTTGAAATGAAGTTACATGACTCAGAATTTAAAGATGAAGAGAATCAAAACAATGAATTCAAGCCAGGAATATCACTAACTGTTTAGGTTACTGTAGATCAGTATACATGTTTACCCTTAAAGCCTACAAAAAAGATCCAAAAATAAGGGTTAACTTGTATGTCCAGTAAAAGCACAAGCAGGATTGTTCGGGCTAAACAAATGGGATAATCTTAAATCAGGGTGATGTATTTATCATAATCTTCAGTAACTGAAGAGAGTGAAATCCTGACAAATGAACAAAGAAAGCTGCAACCCCCCCCCCCCCCCCTTTTGAGAAATTCCCTTAGACTCATATTTAGTGAATTAATGTAGCTATATATTACTGTGAGCAGATGGCACAGGAACATACGAACAGACAATTGAGTCTATGGGTGAAGACTGGATCCCAGAATCCCCAAAATATCACGGCCTATTCTATCACTCCAAAATCCTGTGGAGTGGATGATTCCGATGATGATGTCTGAATGCAAGACCCCCCCCCCAGTAGTAGCAAAAGTTCAACATCTGGCCTATTAGGATACCTGAAGTGAAGTCCATGTAACAGACCAGTGGCCAGTGCAGGGTTAGCTGGATATCAGCAGAATTGTTACTGAGTCACATGCGCACTCAGCAGCCTCATTTTACACTGACTGTGAGAGCAGCTTTTGTGACACAGGGGCAGTGTCTCCATCTCTGGGCCTGGTTTGTAATCCCACCTCCTTTGGAAGAGTGCCAAAAGATTCCTGAACAGGTTGGTTAGAAAATAACAATCTCAGTGGGAATGTTTCAGGTAGAGCACAGAGTTGGGGGTGGGGTGGTAGCAGGGGGAATGGTGTCCAAACGACACTGAACAAATTCAAACACAGCTGAAGAAGCCAATTCCTAACTGGAGGTGCAACCTACCTGAGCATCCTGACCAGTGCAGGAATCCCACCAGATTTGAAGATGGCGAGCATGCCGTCACGGTGATGAGAGAAGTTGTGCAAGATGCCAGCTGCACAGCGCACCGTTTCCATGTCATTTGTATTCTGCATGGTGCGGACAACCGCAGCAACCATCTGGGGCGACTGCTCCAGAGCGCGACATGAAGCATCTTTCTTTGACAGCTGGTTCACTATCATGGTTGCCTTGCTGACAATAACCTGGTCCACAAAATGCAGAAAGAAGGGTCAACACTCTCTGGGCCACAATGAGCAGCTTACTGAAATGGGCATAAGCTTTCACTGAACCCACCCCCTCAGCAGCTCGACTGTTTATGACCCTGTCCAACATGGAAGGAGCAAACAACTGCAACTGCTATTTATATAGTTACTTTTGGAAGGCAGAATTCACCAAGGAAAATTAATCAAACAGAGCTGAGTGACATAAGGAGACACTGGGCAGGGGATAGAGTGAAACAAGACCTGCAGTCAGGCAGAACAGCATTTATGATGTGAATAGGAGCAGAAAATTCTAAAAGGATGTTGATCAATTCAGACAGGGGAAAAAAACTGCATTAGTTTGAAATTAATGTGGGAAAAATGAAGTCAATTTTGAAGCGAGGAAATACTGTCTGAGGAAGAAATTAGGAGCAGAGATCTAGGAACCCAAGTATAGATATTATTAAAAATTAGTGGTTAAAGATCAATAAAAATGTTTGTTTTTATCTCAAAACATTGGGAATATAAAAAGGTGAAAGAAAGAGTGATATTAGAGTTATACATGAATCTCATTACAGCCCATCTGGAGTAATTGTGGTCAATCTCAGCACCACACCTTGGGAAGGATGCAATTGCCATGGAGGAGCAGCAGCAGAATGATCCCAGGCTGGAAAGGGTTAATACAATCACAAGATAGAAGATTAATGTAAATGGTTAAAGAGGTGATCTACTGGAGATGTTGCAGATCATTAAAGCAATTAATAGGATCGACAGAAAGATACCATTTCCTTTGATTTTCATTTTGGACAGAGGACAGGCAGGAGCAGCCCACAACAAAGATGAGGAGAAATTGTATTGAGGGATTTTTTAAAAATTCACTTGTGGGGTGTGGATATCACTAACTGAGTCCAGCATTTGTCGTTCACCTGGGTTGCCCCTTGATGTGCTGCTGGTGAGCTACCTTCTTGAACTGCTGCAGTCCATGCGCTGGAGGAACCCTTAGTGCCCTTAGGGAGGGAATTCCAGGGCAGTGCAACTTTGAAACATTGCCTCAAAGCAGAGGTGGGGTCACTAAATATTGTAAGTTGAAGGTAGAGAGGCAAAGGTTACCAGGTAGATGGGAATGTGGGGTTTGAAACACAAACAGATGAACTTACTGAATGGCAGAGCAGACTAAGGGTCAAATGAACTACTACTGCTCCAAATTAGCAGGAGCCAGGTGCCAGTCTGCTGAGGGATGATTACAAGGAGGCAGTTCTTCCAGCAAAGTGATTGCAGGTGCAGGTCAACTATAAATTGTGAAGGGAGGCCAATGCATTTCGTTGGGTTACACAAATAAAGCAAAAGGATGGAGCTAAGATACAAAATCAGCCGAGATCTAATGGAATAACAGGACAAGCATGATCAACTTAAACGCTTCCCGTTAACAAGTTAAAACACCCAACCTGGTCCTCATCATTGAGAAGTTTGGTGAGTTCAGGAATAGCCCGTGTTGCGAGCTCTGCATCATCTTGGTAATTGATGAGCTGTACAATGGCAGCTTTCAGCATCTGAGAGGATTCTGACAATTTCTGCACATTGGTCTCCTGACCAGGGTCCATCTGGGTGGACAGGATACGGGTACCAGTCTCCAGGGTTTCTGGGAACATGGCAGCACGCACACGTTGCCCACGGGTGGAGGCCAGCTGCTCTTCCATATCTGTAGAAGGAGGGGTTACATTGTGAAGCATAGTCTTTTAGTCACTCAATACACCGGGCGCCAGAATCCCTTCCCTCCCCCTATCTGTTGTCTACCTTCAATTGTAATTGAACCAAGTGGCTCACTTGATCATTTCAGGAGGATAGTTAATGTTACTGTGGGTCAGGAGTCATATGGAAACCAGACCAAGGATGGCAGATTTGCCTTCCCTAAAAAAAGTGAACCACATGGGTTTTTACAACAAATTGAGGGTAGTTAGAGATCACTCAGACTAGTTTTACATTTTGAATTTATACATGGAATTTAAATTCCACCAGCTTCCACCAATGGGATTTGAACCAGTTCCCAAAGCCTAAGTCTCTGGATAACTCTTCCAGTGAGACCACCACTAGACCTCCACCATTCAGAATTGAAATGGACAGGATGGAGGTGAAATGCAATTAACCCAAAGTGATACTGATTTAGCCTGGGCAAAGAGTGAATATAGCTAATCACATGGCATGTAACCAGCACATCACTTGTCTCCTCCATATTTTGTATTCACCTCAGTACCATTTCTTCTACTGGGTGCTAATGTCTCTGCCATTATTCTGTTCCCAATGTCATGATCAAAATCCCCACAACTCTGTCACACCAGTGGCATGGATTCTATATACCCCCAAAGTCATCCAATATCAACAGGAATTCAACTATCACAAGTCATCTCAGCCAAAAAGGTGGCACTGTTGTCTTCCCTACTCTGGGTAAGTTAGTACAGAATCTGAAGTGCTCAAAGCTTAACCCCAGTAAAAGATAGTAGCTGTTGTGTGACCAGCAATCCGAACATTACAACAAATATGGTTATCTGAACTATTCTCTCCTTCTGTATTATCCAATCAAATCCCAAAAGTGCAATCAACCAAACAACAATTTATTGCTCTCATTCCTTCTGCTGCCACACCTTTCCAGGGAAAGCAGTGCAAATGCTTCACATACCTGGTACTTGGGTCGCTGTGTAGGTAGTGGTTGTGACTGTGTAGCTTCCCTGCTTCAACATTTCATCATCTTCAGGGTTGCCTTTGCCACTGAGGGAGGGGACATTGGTGTTCATTCCCGAGTGAATGCCAGAATCAATGTAGCTCTGCCACTGAGTCACCTTGCTAACAGCCTCGGAGTCATAACTCTCCATTTTTCACACTGAAGAATGAAAAAAAACGAGAAAAAGACTTCAGTATTGGCAGAGACAGCAAACTGATCACTGATGTTAATTGTCCCAGGCAAGTTTCAACTGGAAGCGAAAAGCCTGGCAGTCAGGTGACCATGACAATGAACACCTGAACACACCCCATGCTGAAGAGTTGCAAACAACCGCCACAGAAATCCTGATTGAGTAAGTGTGTAACCGTACATGACTGAGTACAAATCAAGGGGAGCCTTGGCAAAGGGCCAAGAGTCCCAAGGTGCAGGATGGAGAACGGAGGAAGGGAGCAATATCAGGAGGGATGGTCACATCAAACCTGAGACTTTAACTGGAGATAAGACCATAAGACATAGGAGTGGAAGTAAGGCCATTCGGCCCATCGAGTCCACTCCGCCATTCAATCATGGCTGATGGGCATTTCAACTCCACTTACCCGCATTCTCCCCGTAGCCCTTAATTCCTCGAGACAACAAGAATCTATCAATCTCTGCCTTGAAGACATTTAGTGTCCCGGCCTCCACTGCACTCTGCGGCAATGAATTCCACAGGCCCACCACTCTCTGGCTGAAGAAATGTCTCCGCATTTCTGTTCTGAATTGACCCCCTCTAATTCTAAGGCTGTGTCCACGGGTCCTAGTCTCCTTGCCTAACGGAAACAACTTCCTAGCGTCCACCCTTTCCAAGCTATGTATTATCTTGTACGTCTCTATTAAGTCTCCCCTTAAGATCTCTGAGTGAAAGAACTAGAGACAGAAGAAAGCATGTTTATAGCTGCAGTGTAGAATGTTCCATCAGAAGGCTTTGATAACGGATAGAAAAAAAATTGTACTTAGCATCTGTAACAATTTCAGGATGCCCCAAAGCACATTTCAAAAAAAAACAAACACTTTCATTGGCTGTAAGAAGTCACTGCTGTAACTTTGGTAACATGGCAGCCAAATGCACACAGCAAGATTCCACAACAGGACCACAGCCACAACCAAGAAACCTGGATTTTAAAAACCCAGAGTTAATATTGGCTGGGACTGGGGAGACTTTGGTTTTTCTTTGAAATAGAGCCATGGAATCTTTCATTCAACTTCAGCTGAAAAGTGGATTTTCTTCCTGAGGTCTGTAGTCCCTTGACTGTACCACAATGCCATGAAAGCTGGCATCTAGGCCAAGACTTGCCAATTCACCAGGACAATCTTGTACATACCAGGGAGTTAAGAGGTGATTCCCTTGGGTCTTGTTCAGAGGAACACTTTCAAAAGGATTATTGAAAGTTACTGAGGTATGTTTAAGAATTACTTCCCCTCCGTCATTTTTAATTAATGTTGGAGACAGATGAAAAATACTGCATTGTACGTCACCAAAAATCACATGTTCAGGTAGTGGAGTTGTGCTTTCTATCTGCTCTGGGGTGGGATGATTGGCTGTCGGCAGCAAATGGCACAGAGTGGAACTCACTGACATCTGTATTTACAAATCAGCAACTTTTTCATAAATCACTAGTCTTTCAGCTGCTGATACAAGGGTTAGAAAAATACCGTCTGACATCACACAGCTGTTCAAAACTGCCATCTTACCCAATCTGGACTACGTGTGACTCCAGACCCACAGTAATGTATGACTCAACTTGTGGGCGGCACGGTGGCACAGTGGTTAGCACTGCTGCCTCACAGCGCCTGTAGACCCGGGTTCAATTCCCGCCTCAGGCGACTGACTGTGTGGAGTTTGCACATTCTCCCCGTGTCTGCGTGGGTTTCCTCCGGGTGCTCCGGTTTCCTCCCACAGTCCAAAGATGTGCGGGTCAGGTGAATTGGCCAAGCTAAATTGCCCGTAGTGTTAGGTAAGGGGTAAATGTAGGGGTATGGGTGGGTTGCGCTTCGGCGGGTCGGTGTGGACTTGTTGGGCCGAAGGGCCTGTTTCCACACTGTAAGTCTAATCTAAAGTCTAATCTAATCTAATCTAATCTAAAGTACCCTCTGGGCAATTAGGAATAGGCAATAAATGTTGGCCTAGCAGTGATGGTCACATCCTGAGAATTAAAAATAAAAACTTCTCATTGCCAAGCCAAGATTTAATATACTCAGCATTGTTAGGTCACCCTGAGGGAGGTTTGGCACAGTACAGAGCTTGGGAAAAAGACAGACCTAGAGACAAAGTAAGGATTTCCCAGCTCCCCTCCAAATCATTTATCAAAAATGTCTTTTCAAATCTGGAATTCAAGTCCTTGAACTATGGTGGAATTTGAAGCCATTCTTAGATTAGTGTATGCACCTCCTAATTAAATCAATCCACAGGAAGTGATTGATAAATTTGCTAGACCATTGAGGAACAAAACAAGTGGACAGTTCAATCAGAACCAGCACTGGTACAATGGACCATCAGGTCTCTCACAATACTGAAACTAATATCGAAGCTTAGTGGCCACAGGAACAAAAGTACCAAAACAATGACAATCTCAATTATTGTCATACCAAATTACACTGGCTCAACTTTACAGCCCACTAGAGGCATGAAGTGCCTGTGAATCATGGCAGTTTATAGAATTTGAATACTGATTAAAATCAGGGCTTTGTAATTTCATCCCAGGCTCATGAGGAAGTTTTTAAAATCTCTCCATTGGTGAGCAAGTCCACACTCGCCATGTGGGTCATTCTGACATAACCATACAGCACAGAAATAAAGTACAAAGTTCAAGGCACTCAAAAAAGCCGACAACCAAGGTGGTAAATTCCAAGTTTATGCAATTTACTACAAAAATTACCCATCCTCTTCCTTCCAGAACATTGCTGTTCCATTTTGAGAAGTGGCTATCACAAGTAACCTTTCGGAGTTTACTGACCACATACAGCCCTTGGCAATCATTTAGTGAATTCCCAGCAATTCAGTTCCTTTAGCATCTAAGTCACAGAACTAAACAGGTCTACTCATACTTCCACAGAAAAACAAAGGGAATACGTCCCTTTCTAGACCAAGCACAGTGACAAGGAAAGACAGAGACCAATGCAGAAACTCACAAAGCACCACAGCAATGTCAAAGCAAATGTCACAATTGCCCCAGTGAACATAGGCCTCCGAAACAGGCAAGGGAAAAATAATTGGGAATAAGGAAATGGCAGATGAATGAGTAAATGCTTTCCATTGGATTGGTTAGCTCAATTAGCTGGACAGCTGCTTGGTGATACAGAGTGATGCCAACAATTCCCACCCTGGCTGAGATGATTATCATCATCAAGGACACACCTTCTTAACCTCTTCCGTTGCCAGCTTGTTACTATATCAAAAAGATTGGTCATGTAGGATTTTCCCCTTCAAAAATGTATTGGAATTCTTTGAGGGAAACCATCGGATGCAATATATTTGAATTTCAAAAAGGCATTTGGTAAGGTATCGCACCTTAGGCTATTTAAGGCAGGAGCACATGGAGTTGGAGGTAGCGTACCAGCACAGGTACAGCCTTGGCTAACCAATAGAAGACAGACGTAAGACAAGGAGGCATTTTCAGAATGGAATGGTGTGCCAGTGATCAGTATAGGGGCTACAATTCTTTGGAAAGTATATTAATAACTTGGGTAAGTGACTGTACTGGCATAGAGCTTGCAGATGATACAAAATCAGTGGTGGGCACATTGTTGGAGGGAATCCTGAGGGACAGGATGTACATGTATTTGGAAAGGCAAGGACTGATTAGGGATAGTCAACATAGAAAAATACAGCGCAGTACAGGCCCTTCTGCCCTCGATGTTGCACCGACCGAAGCCTACCTAACCTACACTAGCCCAATAACCTCCATATGCTTATCCAATGCCCGCTTAAATGACCATAAAGAGGGAGAGTCCACCACTGCTACTGGCAGGGCATTCCATGAACTCTCAACCCACTGAGTAAAGAATCTACCCCTAACATCTGTCCTATACCTACCACCCCTTAATTTAAAGCTGTGTCCCCTAGTAACAGCTGACTCCATTAGCGGAAAAAGGTTCTCACTGTCAACCCTATCTAAACCCCTAATCATCTTGTACATCTCTATCAAATCTCCCCTAAACCTTCTTTTCTCCGATGAGAACAGCCCCAAGTGCCTCAGCCTTTCCTCATACGATCTTCCTACCATGCCAGGCAACATCCTGGTAAACCTCCTCTGCACTCGTTCCAATGCCTCCACATCCTTCCTATAGTATGGCGACCAAAACTGCACACAATAAACATGGCTTTGTGCGTGGGAAATCATGTCTCACAAACTTGATTGAGTTTTTTGAAGTAGTAACAAAGAAGACTGATGAGGGCAGAGCAGTAGATGGATCCATATGGACTTCAGAAAGGCGTTCAACAAAGTTCCCCATGGGAGACTGATTAGCAAGGTTAGATCTCACGGAATACAAGGAGGACTAACCATTTGGATATAGAACTGGCTCAAAAGGTTGGTGGTGGACGGTTGTTTTTCGGACTGGAGGCCTGTGACCAGTGGAGTGCCACAAGGATCGGTGCTGGGTCCTCTACTTTTTGTCATTTAAATAAATGATTTGGATGCAAGCATAAGTAGTACAGTTAGTAAGTTTGCAAATGACACCAAAGTTGGAGGTGTAGTGGATAGCAAAGAGGGTTACCTCAGATTACAACAGGGTCTGGACCAGATGGGCCAATGGGCTGAGAAGTGGCAGATGGAGTTTAATTCAGATAAATGCAAGGTGCTGCATTTTGGGAAAGCAAATCTTAGCAGGACTTATATACTAAATAGTAAGGTCCTAGGGAGTGTTGCTGAACAAAAAGAGACCTTGGAGTGCAGGTTCATAGCTCCTTGAAGGTGGAGTTGCAAGTAGATAGGATAGTGAAGGCAGCGTTTGGTATGCTTTCCTTTATTGGTCAAGAGTATTGAGTACAAGAGTTGGGAGGTCATGTTGCAGCTATACAGGACATTGGGTTAGACCACTGTTGGAATATTGCATGCCATTCTGGTCTCCTTCCTATCGGAAAGATGTTGTGAAACTTGAAAGGATTCAGAAGAGATTTACAAGGATGTTGCCAGGGTTGGAGGATTTGAGATACAGGGAGAGGCTGAACAGGCTGGGGCTGTTTTTCCTGGAGCGTCGGAGGCTGAGGATGACCTTATAGAGGTTTACAAAATTATGAGGGGCATGGATAGGATAAATAGACAAAGTCGTTTCCCTGGGATCAGAGAGTCCAGAACTAGAGGGCATAGGTTTAGGGTGAGAGGGGAAAGATATAAAAGAGACCTAAGTGACAACTTTTTCATGCAGAGGGTGGTACGTGTATGGAATGAGCTGCCAGAGGATGTAGTGGAGGCTGGTACAATTGCAACATTTAAGAGGCATTTGGATGGTTATATGAATAGGAAGGGTTTGGGCCAGATGCTGGCACGTGGGACTAAATCGAGTTGGGATATCAGGGTGTGGACAGGTTGGACCAAAGGGTCTGTTTCCATGCTGTACATCTCTGATTCTATGACTCTAGGTAGGAAGGCAAATGATGAAGATGACACAGAGTATTGAAACAGATTAAGCAAGTTGGCAAAAGGTGGTATAATACAATGTGGAAAAACCGGAGATCATGTAGTTTGGGAGGAAGAATTGAGAAGCAGTTATTATTTAAATGGAGAAAGATTTAATATCAAAAGATTTGGGGGTCCTCGCACCTATAATCACAATAAGCTAGCATCTACATTCAGCAGGTAATAGGAATGTAATGTTGATCTGCATTGAACGTGGAATGGAGTATAAAAATACACAAGTCTTGCTAAAGTATACAAAGCACCAGTTACTGGATCAGTGGTGCTGGAAGAGCACAGCAGTTCAGGCAGCATCCAACAAGCAGCGAAATCAACGTTTCGGTTTACCTAAAGCACCAGTTACACCATTGCTGGAACAATAAACAGATTTAGTTTCTTATCTAAGGAAAGACATGCCAGCAATGGAGGTAGACCAGAGAGAGGGGTTCACTCTGCCAAACTTGGTACAGAAGTACTGTCTCACGAAAAGTCAAGTTGGGGTTTTGAAGGGCAAAATTGGATCTTATTGAAGCATACGAGAATTAAGCTTCAGAAGTCTCCTCTTGTCAGAGAGACGAGGACCAGAGGGCATATTTTCAGAATAAGGATTCAAACATTTAAGAGAGGAGGATGAATTTATTCTGAGGGTAGTGAATCTGTGGAATTCTTCACCACGGAGGGCTGTTGAGGTTGGGTCAGTAAGTATATTCAAAACAGACGTTTTAAAGAAAATCAATAAAAGAATCATAGTCAGGAAGAATGAAGGGAGGATGATCAGATCAGCCACAATTTTATTGAATAGAGGCGCAGACTTAATGGGCTGAATGACCAATGCCTTATGGCCCAAACAGGGAATAATCTGCACATACTATTCCTAACTGGCAGAGCAGAGATAGGAGCCTACTGCATGGAAAAGAAACCAAGACTTTCCTTGCAGCTAGTCTCATAAATGACTGGGTGATTGACAATCTTCTGGTCAAGATTACCGGAAAAGCAACTTGTTCTCAGCTGTGACTTTTATTGTCCCATCAGTATCACAGCTTACACCATTAAGACCTCTGCTCACTGTGTCCCCCTCTCATTCTACCTCCCCAAACATTGCAGTACTGTAGGTGCTCCAAAGTGTCCCCTTTCAAATGACAAGTTAACTGGGGCTCCATCAGCCCTCTCAAACTTAACATACATGATTCCACAGGTAGGGGAGTTTGCTCTGGTACACGAGCCAACATTTGACTGGTCAGCACCTCATTTGCAAAGTCAGGTTTCCTCCAAAAGAAAAAAAATGATTAGATTAACTTTTGAAATAAACCAGCTGTAAAGAATCTCAGGATGTTTTTAAAATCACGCAAGGTTCTGCATAAAAACACAAAAGGTACAGTCACCATTTTTGCTTTTTCGCCAAAGTAACACTGATCTTTAAGCTCTGCTTAGTTTTGTGAAGAGTATCCTCAACACTGGCAGAAGGTTTAAGCTTCACTCTAGGTGGTTGGACTTCATAAACCAGGCTGGCATTCAGCTGTTACAGGTAGAGGTGCCATCTTTGGGTGGTGTGTAAAACCAAGGCCCTAACAACCGGTTCAGCTCAGGATGACGTTAGGGTCTGTGACCAGCACTCACATGAGCCAAACCACATCAACTGGTCACATCTCACTATTTAGTGTGGGACTTCCCTTGGTTGCCAGGTCAGCAAAGGTGACTATGGCTCAGCACTAATCATTTGTAAGAAACCAACTGAGGAGAAGGATCAGGCCATTTGGTCCATCCAGCTTGCTCCATGATTCAATGTGATCACAACTAAACTAATTTTGGCCTTTACTTTATTGTTCTCCATGCCCGCCACCCCCCCCCCCCCCCAAATAAAAAAAATCTGAACTACCTAGCTGATTAAAAATCTGCCAAGTTCACCCTTAAGTAAACTCCGACTACTCCTCTGGTATCTGTGGAGGAGAATTTCAAAACAATAAGGATCCTGGAGAATAAACAAACTCCTAATTTCCAGCCTAATAGGGAGGCCCCTGCATTTTTAAATTCTGTCCTAGTTTTTCAGCCCAGTAAAACTTCTCTGAACTGCTCCACTATAAATATTTCCATCCTTAAGGAGATCCAAACTCTACCCAATTCTGTTGCAGTTTCACCAATGCCCTGCACAATTGCAGGAAAATTGACTTTTGGTTTCTACTGTTTTTAAGAATGCTAAGATACCATATGCCTTCCTAGTTACTTGCTGTATTGGCAGGGTGATTTTCTGGTGATTCAAATACAAGGTCAACCAGATCCTGCTGTACTGCAACACACTGCAGACTCTACTTCAATAATAGATAATTAATAAACTTCAGGAGATTTGAAAACAAGGATTGTGCCAGACCAAAAGGAAACAGACTTCCTTCTATCTCATGGCCCGTTTCTATATCATGGAGGAGTCACCATTTATTTTATAAGTTTAACCGGTATAAACATATGGAGACAAAACCCAAGTGTGGAGCATTTCCAATGCAGCCTTGACCATGCCATCCACAAAACTAACAATATTGAAGACCACAAGCTGGCATCAGGAAACAGTCTGAGCACAAATGGCCCCAGGGTAAAACTCCTGGGCATTGCTGAGCCCATCTATCCCAGAGTGTGATAGGCTTCACAGGTCAGAGTTAGAGACAGCCAGGCTAGCAAGCAGACAACTAGACATGGTTCTCTATTGTATTCAGCCCTTGCTACACAGTCTGCCTGTGTTCAGGCTAAAGGACAACAACATTTACAGTAACGTCTCCCACTGATTCGTCTGTCAGTCTCACCTGCAAAATAGCATGACAGTAGACCTTTATGTTACAAGGACATTTAGCAGAGCACCCTCTAAATGGGTGGTGGGAGTTACAAGGGAGGAAGACACTGGAGCAGAGTCTGCCCTTTGTTGCTGTTCAATGTCCACAGCGCCCATTTCCCAGGTGCAGGTACAGTTACAACAGTTAAGAGACATTTGTACAGGCACATGAGTAGCAGAGTTAAGGGATATAGGCCAACCACAGGTAAGTGGGACTAATTCAGTTTGGGAACCTGGTCAGCATGGACAACTTGGACCAGACAGTCTATTTCTCTGCCGTACAACTATGACACTCATCCCCTCACATTAAAAACTTCATCTACCTCTACAGCATCCACCTGAACCTCAACATACAGATGCTTCAAACTCTGCTCACCCCTAAGCTGCACATGAGAACATTCCACATTAACCACCCAAAATCAGAAACCCATACAGTAGACCAGCAATGAAAACACTGATTTATAATGACAGCAACATCATCCTACACAGCAAATAAACAGGTCAATAATTAAATACATTGACAGGATATGGTTTTAGTGGGGAGGGGGTGTAGCGGGAGAAAGGCAGAGCACAATAGCAAAACAACGATTGCTTGGTTTAATTTTAACAATCGAATCTTAGTTTGAAGTGCATCTCCAGGCCATTTGCTGTAAACATGTTTGATGTGCACAGTGGCTGACGGACTGTTAAAAGGAAAGCGCCCCAGGCAGGAATGCAATTGATTTTTCCCCTTGGTCAGCAGTACATAGCAGGCTGTTACCACAAGCAGAGCAGGCAGCTCAGTGAGGTTCAAATCAGTCACTACATCTTGCGTAGGCCAGAAATACCCCCACTCTCCCCAGAACTAGACAGAATACACTCTGGGAGAAGCTGGACTCTGATACAGGTTCTAATATCTCCACCCAAAAACATCTAGGGGCCTTGCGCTGTTTATTTATAGGTTCAACTCAGACTGATTTGCTGCATTGATTGAACATCCTTTATGGATATTCACGAAAAAGCAAAAACTGCCTCAGGAGAAAGAGGGAATTTGCAAAAGGGAGGGAGAATTGAGTTGCTGCAGTCCATGTGGGCAAAAATATAAATATTGTTATGCTAGGAAACAAATGCCAGTAATTTGAACCACTGACAGCAAAAGTTGCAGAGATGTATAGTTTCATGTCTGAATGGTGAGACCTGGAAGGGAATTTGCAGCTGGAGTTCTAGAATATAAAGTTTACGGGTTTGTAAGATGCTGTTGAAGAAACTTTGGCAGCAGTGCCACAGTGCATTATTGGTGGAAGTGAATGTTTAAATTGCTGATTAAGTGGACTGCTTTATCTTCGATGATGTTTAGCTTCTACAGTGTTGTGGAGCAGCCTTTACCCAGTTAAATGAACAGTATTCCAAAACACTGTAGGAGCAGATTACTACAGATGCAGAAATCTGTACTGAACATAAAAAATGCTGTAAATCACAATGAGTCAGGCAGCATCCATGGAGAGACAGTAAGCTAAGGTTTAGAGTCTAAATAACTCTTCATCAGAGCCGCTCTAGGATTTGAAATGTTGGCCTGCTCTCTCTCAATGGGCACCGCAGATCCGCTGTGATTTACAGTATTTTTGTTTTCAGTATTCTAACACTCCTGATTCAGGCCCTGTATATGATGGGCAAACTTTGAGTCAAGAGGTAGATTACTCACTGGAATTCTTGGCCTCTGACTTGAAATTGTTTTACATAATCCAACCAGAGATCTGGCTACTTTAGATCTGGTGGAATTTAGCATTCAGTTTGAGAGTGAGATATTTTGGTCAGAAACGACTGTACAAAATTTAAATAAGGGTAAGTACAAAGGAACAAAGACAGAGCTGAGTGGAATGGACTGGTGAGAAAGGAGTTTAGCAGCAAAATCAGTTAAGGAACAATGGCAGACATTTAAGAAAAAAAGGTCCTGACTCACATTGAAAATATATTCCAGTGAAAGAGAAGGATTCTAGGAATGGGATAAATCCTGGATAACACATTGAATTATGAATACTTATGGCAAAGATTAATGGTAAGTCAAAGGATTACTATTGTGGTCAATAGGTTCCATTCTAAGTTTCTATTATTTCAATAGCTCTACCCATATGTATTATACTTGAAAGGGTTCAGAAAAGATTTACAAGGATGTTGCCAGGGTTAGAGGACTTGAGCTATAGGGAGAGGCTGAACAGGCTGGGGCTGTTTTTCCTGGAGTGTCGGAGGCTGAGGGGTGACCTTATAGAGGTTTACAAAATTATGAGGGACATGGATAGGGTAAATAGGCAAAGTCTTTTCCCTGGGGTCGGGGAGTCCAGAACTAGAGGGCATAGGTTTAGGGTGAGAGGGGAAAGATATAAAAGAGAACTAAGGGGCAACTTCTTCATAGAGGGTGGTGCATATATGGAATGAGCTGCCAGAGGAAGTGATGGAGGCTGGTACAACTGCAACATTTAAGAGGCATTTGGATGGGTATATGAATAGGAAGGGTTTGGAGGGATATGGGCTGGGTACTGGCAGGTGGGACTAGATTGGGTTGGGATAGCTGATCAGCATAGAAGAGTTGGACCGAAGGGTCTGTTTCCGTGCTGTACATCTCTGTGACTAATTGATTCAAGACATAAAAAGACCATTCAGTCCCTTCCGCCTGTTCCAGTACCAATGAGATCATGGTATGCTAATATCATTCACCTGCTTCAGCTCCACGTACCTCAAGTAGAAATTTCAGCTTTGAAATCAGTGGGTGAGTTAGCCTTCATTACTTTGTGGGACAGAGTGCCATACTCACCTCAGCTTTTGCATGATATGTTCCTGGATTTCTACTCTAAAATGGAGGTCAGATGGCTTTTCCTCAAATAATCTTTACATTGAGAGGTATCCACAATCATTTCATATGGCACTGCCACCACGCTAAATATGGACAATTGGCCGTGTATGTCCTGTACACAAAAAGCAGGATAAATCAAACCCAATCGTCAGTCCACACTCAATCAGTAAATTAAATGAAATCAAAGGTGTCATCAACATTACTTTCAGGCAGCACCTGCTCAGTGACATCCAGTTTGGATTCTGCCAAGGCTACTTCACTCCTTGCCTCACTGCAGCTTTGGTTCAATCTAAAGAGCTGAATTGAATTCCAGAGGGGAGGTGAGAATGACAGCCTTTGACATCAAACACATCATGGAACCCTAGCAAAACTGGAATCAATAGGTATCAGGGGAGACCTCTCTGGTGGTTAGAGTCATACATACCACATAGGAAGATGGTAGTGATTGTTCAAAATCCAGTCACCTCAACTCTAGGACATCTCTTTAAGAGTTCTAGGCCCAACCATCTTTAGCTGCTTCATCAATGACCTTCCCTCCATCATAAAGGTCAGATTTTCACCGATGATTGTATAATTATTCAGCATCAGTTGCAACTCCTCAGATACTGAAGCTGTCAAGTGTTCAAATGCAGTGGAGTCATAGAGTTAGAGAGATGTACAACATGGAAACAGAGCCTTCAGACCAACTCGTCCATATTGACCAGATATCCTAACCTAGTCTAGTCCCATTTGCCAGCACTTGGCCCATATCCCTCCAAACCCTTCCTACTCATAAACCCATCCAGATGCCTTTTAAATGCTGGAATAGTACCAGCTGCCACCACCTCCTCTGGCAGCTCATTCCATACTCACACCAACGTCTGCAAGAAAAAAAGTTGCCTCTTGGCTCTCTTTTATATCTTTCCCCTCTCACCCTAAATCTATGCCCTCACGCTCTGGACTCCCACCTCCCCCACCCCAGGGAAAATACCTGGTCTATTTATCCTATCCATGCCCCTCATGATTTTATAAACCTCTATAAAAAGGTCACTGATGCTTCAGGAGACACAGCCCTATGCTATTCAGCTTCTCGCTATAGCTCAAACCCTCCAACCCTGGCAACATCCTTGTAAATTGTTTGAGCACTTTCAAGTTTCACCACATCCTTTCATTAGAAGGGAATCCAGAATCACATGCAACATTACAAATGTGGCCTAAACAATGTCCTGTACAGCTGCAGCATGACCTCCCAATGCCTATAGCTAATGCTCTGGCCAATAAAAGGAAAGTATACCAAACACTTCCTTCACTATCCTATCTACCTACAACTCCACTTTCAATGAACTATGAATCTGCACCCCTTTTACAGTTCGTCTTGCTCAAAACTGCACGAACCCATCTAAGACAAAGTTTTCACGGTGCCTCAGTACACATGACAATTAATTCAATTAGATTCTGTAAATCCCTTTTAGATTAGAAACAGTCTGAACATTGGGGCACAGCCAGCCTCAATGCATTAACTGGGCCAACATGGCAGCTATTGTTAAAGTTCACTTGAGAATGTAACTTTAATTTCTGGAATTTACATATGAAATAACTGAAACCAATATGCCAATTCTAAAAGATGGGAGACTTAAACAATCCAGGTCTTTTTCAATATATAATTTCAGTTACATCACACTGTAAACTTTTGCTATAAATTCTGTGTCTTACAATTTTATACTCCACAACCACCTAAGGAGCAGTGCTCTGAAAGCTAGTGCTTCCAAATAAACCTGTTGGACTATATCCTGGTGTTGTGTGATTTTTAACTTTCAAGAATTGCAGCTGAGTCAAGTAGACAGCTCTTGAGGGTATCTAGGTCTGTATAAGAAATGCTGCTCTAGCCAGTGACACCCACATTCTATGAATGAAGTTATTCTCTTTATTTGTTCAATGTCAATGACTCTCACCCAAGTCAGAATGTTATTATTATTATTTCAAATTTACTCCAGAACCCATCACCCTGGCAAGTCTTTATCTCAGCAGTGAGAGATCAATCAAGATACCTACACAAGTTCACATCCAACTAGACAATTACTGCCTTCTTTGCAATGGTGTTTCAGCAGTCGAATTCACAACAATTGAATGGCAAACAGGGCTTCAGTCATGGACTGGGTGCTGGCAGGTGGGACTAGATTGGGTTGGGATATCTGGTCAACATGGGCAGGTTGGACTGAAGGATCTGTTCCCATGCTGTACATCTCTATGACTCTATGGACGCGTCTCCCAGGATTGTTCATTGTTTTTATACAAGGTACCAATTGCACTCTTTTTGCCATTTCCCCAACAGAAACCAGACAATTTGTCGATCTTTTAGCAAAAGAATTTCCAGCAAGTCTCTTCCAGCTCATTAAAAATTCTGCAATAACTGATAAGAGATATGAGAGAGCAGGTCAGCAATGGTCACAGTCACCCGAGGCAATTTGTCACTTGTTGAAACCAGTTCAGAATGATCCCAATTCAACATCATTGGATCCAGCCACAGGAAGCGAAAGGGCCTTTCTGTGCTCACATTCCTAAAAAGGAGCAACACAGCACTAACTGCTCTGGGAGATAGACAACTGCATTCCAAACATTTACCAGAAACAATGCAGCTCCTAACGCAGGGACCTACAAATACTCCATATTCTAGAATAATGGAAGTTTCCCTTAGACACAGACACAGAGTTCCAGGTAGAGATTTTCATCAGTACAGAAATACTAAATTTTCAACACAAAGGGCACTCACCAGCCTGGGAAGACAGCAAAATCTTCCTGTCAAGAATAAGTAAGTTACAGGAACAAACAACTTTGTATTTCTGCAGCACCTCCCACGACAAAGGATACCACAAAATTCTTTAGGTGCATGGACAATCAAGTGCTTTTGTAATCTACAAAACAGTGCAGCCAATTTATGTACAGCAAGTTCCCACAAGCAGTAAAACAGGAACAATTTGAGTACAGCTATTAATCAGCAAACATTAGACAAAACACCAGGCACCACCTCTCTATTCTTCTTCAAAATACTCCCATGGAATCTTTCCTATGCACCTGGAGCAGTTGTGGTCGAAATGTTCTGACTAGAAGATAGATCCTCAGACAATGCAGCATTCCCTCAGTACTAACTCTGCAATGTCATTCTAAAGTATGGTCTCTGGAGCGAAGTTTCAGTCTTTGGCCCAGCAAGTTAAGAGCTGCTATGGCCAGAGCAGCCCTGACTGATCAAAATAACTGATCGGTGCAAAGGAACAGAAAATTGGACTCAAATCAAATGTTAGACATAAACAAAGAACAAGGTAAGCAACAGATTATACACAACCCATTTGATCCTGGTACATGGATTTCAAACTTGCCTTAGCAAACCAGAAATAGCTGTAAACACTTCCCACAATCCACTTCCCATTTCATGCAACATTCAGGAAATGGATACTGAAGCCACAAGCAAGGTTGGTGTACTAAGGAAACAAGTTTAGAGATATAGTTCAGAATCACAATTGAATGTGGGTTTATAGCATATTATGGAGGCAATTAGAGGAAGATTTACTCTGTACATAACCCTGTGCTGGGAGTTTGATGACGACAGTGGAGAGCTTTGCTTTCAGTTCAAGAGATAGACAGCAACTTATTCTAAGCAACCCTGTGCTCTACCTATCTTGACAGCAGTTATCAAACAGTGTGCTGAATAACGTAAGTCCCATCTTACCAAACCAGAACCTGCTGTCAATACTTCTTTGGACTGTTGTATAATCAAATGCTGTAACTGCAGAGACTGTCAGATTGGATTGTAGAAAGTAGAGTATTAAGAGGAAAGAAAGAGCGTGTACTGAAATCTGAGCCATTACCTGCTCAACACCCAGACTAAAAAAACAAAGTCTGAAATGAAAACAGTTGGGATGGCACGGTGGCTCAGTGGTTAGCACTGCTGCCTCGCAGCACCATGGTCCCAGGTTCAATTCCAGCCTTTGTGACTGTGTGTGGAGTTTGCACATTCTCCCTGTGTCTGCGTGGGTTTCTTCCGGGTGCTCCGGTTTCCTCCCACAGTCCAAAGACATGCAGGTTAGGTGAACTGGCCACTCCAAATTTCCCATAGTGTTAGGTGCAATAGTCAGAGAGAAATGGGTCTGGGTGGGTTGCACTTCGGAGGGTCAATGTGGACTTGTTGGGCCAAAGGGCCTGTTCCACACTGTAGGGAATCTAATCTAAAAAATAACCAAGAGGGAGGACAAGGTATTTGGAATCTTTTGAAAAGCCCATCCAAGAAAAGAAACTTCACTTCACATCAAATGAAATTTGATAATTGCTGTCATTACTGAATGGAAATTTCTGAAACTAAATCAGAATTCTCCAACTGACTCAAACATCTCTCCACAGCATATCAGAGAATTCCCCACTAACTGGTGATTCATCTTAGCTCTGCTCCTATCCAGCAAGTTGTCAGTCTTCTCCATTGTGAGCAGTCAGTATGGAAGGTTTAAAAGCTTACAGTAGCTGGCCCTTTCTAAATTACACTGGGAATATTGCACACCCCAGGAAGATACCCTGAGAGATGGAGGGAAGGAAGGTCAGGCAGAGGAGAACAGAAGCTGTTTGGCAATGAGGGTTAAGTAGGAATTTACTGTAGGCTGGGCAAAGGACTCAACATCAAGTTCTCCAATTTCAAATAACCCCCCTTCTTATCCCCAGATTCCTTTCCAGCACCACCCCCCCCCCCTTCACCTTCCATTTCACTTACTGCTCTTTCCTTCCAGCCATCAACCAGATTCATTCCTCCCATCCAATAGCCAGGCCATACCCTCTACCCGTGTTCACCTATCACTACCTCACCACTTTGCCCCTCTTCCACCCCTTTCTCTGCAGCTCCCCTCATCCCAGTCCTAAAGAAGGGTTTACCCGAAATGTTGACTTTTTCACCTCTTGATGTTGCCTGGCTTTATTGGTCAGAGCATTGAGTATAGGAGTCGGGAGGTCATGTTGTGGCTATACAAGACATTGGTTAGGACACTTTTGGAATACTGCATACAAATCTGGTCTCCCTGCTACAGAAAGGATGCTGTGAAACTTGAAAGAGTTCAGAAAAGATGTACAAGGATGCTGTCAGGATTGCAGGCTTTCTGCTATAGGGAGAGACTAAATAGGCTGGGGCTGTTTTCCCTGGAGCAGAGGCTGAGGAGTAACTTTATTGGGGGGGGGGGGGGGGGGGGGGGGGGTGTTTATAAAATCATGAGGGGCATGGATAGAGTAACAGACAAGAACTTTCCCACCCTGGGGGAAGACATAAACTGGAGGGCATAGGTTTAAGGTGAGAGGGAGAAAGATTTAAAAGGGACCCAAGGGGCAACTTCTTCATGCAGAGGGTGTGCGTGTATGGAATGAGCTGCCAGAAGTGGTGGTGGAGGCTAGTACAATTACAACAACATTTAAAAGGCATCTAGATGGGTACATGAATAGAAAAGGGTCGAGAGATATGGGCCAAATGCCAGCAAATGGGACTAGACTAATTTCAGATATCTGGTCAACAATATCTGCTGTACATCTTTATGACTAACTTGATGACCTATTGCAAGATTTAAAATTTGCGAAGACAGAGCAAACAAATGACACCACAAAGTGGAATTTGCCTACATAACTTGATCGACAGGAAGAACAAGCTCAGTTGTGCACTAACCAGAACCAATTACAGTTTATTCAAGAGGCAGCCTCCCACAGAGCTCAACACACTCCAGCTGATTCATGCTGAACGGTGTCTGAAAATCCTGGGGAGGTGGTGGGGTGGGAGGGAGGCAGACAGAGACAAAAATGGGGAGGAGAGCGAGAGGAGGAGAGTATAAGAGAGGGAAAAAAAAAGAGGGAGACAATGAAACTCTCACAGAAAGATGACAACACCGAGGTGTTATTATGCAGGGTAACAAAAGAATGTAAAGGCACTGAAGATTATGATGCCAGACTAAGATGTTGTATCTTTCAGGAATATCTGAACAATCTAAGTCTTTCTTCCAGACAGAGTGGTGTAGGGGTAATGACATGGGGCTATTAAACTAGAGGCCCTGACTAATACTCTTAGAACAGGAGTCTAAACTCCACCACGGCAGATAAAATTTGAACTAAATTACAAAAACCTTGAATTAAAAGCTAGTCTAGTGTTGACAATGTCACCATTGATGGATTGTTTTTAAAAAAAAAATTTACTAATTGCTCTTAGTGAAGAAAATCTGCCATCCTTTCCTGGTCTGACCTACATGTGACTCCAGGTCCACAATGTGGCTTACCTATAAATGCCCTCTGAACTGGCCCTAGTAGGCCTTAGTTCAAGGCATATGAAGGGGTGAGGATGGTAAACATAAGAGTAATTAGTAAATTAAATGAGTTCATGTGAGAATGGGAATCCCATGACCACAGGTCAAGGTGAATAGGATCAATACATTTAAGGGGAAACTGGATAGAACATTGTACAGAGCTGAAAATGTGTTGCTGCAAAAGCGCAGCAGGTCAGGCAGCATTCAAGGAACAGGAGATTCGACGTTTCGGGTATGAGCCCTTCATCAGGATTCCTGAAGAAGGGCTTATGCCCGGAACATCGAATCTCCTGTTCCTTGGATGCTGCCTGACCTGCTGCGCTTTTGCAGCAACACATTTTCAGCTGATCTCCAGCAACTGCAGACCTCACTTTCTCCTCAGAACATTGTACAGTACAGCACAAAAGGGATCCTTCAACTCACGTGTTATGTTGTGCTGAACATAACACCTGATTAACAGCAACCTGCAGAATGCAGTTGTAGATACCGCCCTCAGGGTCAAGTTATTGTTTTCTTCCAATAGGAATGAGGGAACAGGTGATGAATAAATTAAAGAAGAGCGAATCAGATGTGAGCTGCCAATCTCTACAGCTGGTCAGCATGTGTAGCCCTCTTATGGACCAGTGGTAGTGTCCCTACCCCTGTACCAAGAGACCCAGGTTCAAGTCCCACCCATTCTGGAGGTGTGTAATAACATCTCCAAACAGGTTGGTTCGAAACAAAGGGAAAATAAAGCAGCAATTGTGTTTGCATTCATAGTCAGGAAAGAATTTGTACAATAAATTTGAATTATAGGGCTCTTGGTGTGGTAATGACCCTATCTCTGAACCAAGACGCCTGGGTTCAAGTCCCACTTGCTCCATGAGGTGGGAAAGAACATCTCTGAACATGTTGATTAGTAAATATAAATTGGGTGCGCGCTGATTGTATAAATATGGGGAGCTAGTAAATCAGTGGGATGAGTGTTTTATAGAGTGTAGTTCAATGAAATAAAGCTCTCACATAAAGTGTGGACTTTAATTTTGTTTGAATACAGTCTGGAATATAACATTCATCACCATACACCATGTGGAGTCAATGCATACAAGCACTCATCACTAGTGACCTGACCGGTAAAATTAAACAAGTGCATTGAGGCAAATTGTCATAATAGCACAAAACAGAATACTGTTAAAAGGCTAATGACAACATCACAAAGAATTGGTATATTTTGCACTCATCACTTCATTGTTGCTGCACAAAGTGTGTCAGGATAAAGAGGGGCGGGGAAGTAAACAGTAATACCAAAAACACTTGCAATTGCTACACAAGGATATACAAATCATTCTTCCCCCGCCCCCCCCCCCACCCCCAACAATATTAGAACCCTCAAGATCAGAATGAGTAGCTGTACAAATGATATCACTCAGACAGCTACTTCTGCTAAAGAACATGCCCAGAAAATACACTTCAACCTTGAAAAATACACCATATTACACCCAAAATATGCACTATACTACCACACTGCAACCCCTGAATCTAGTAATCCCTATAACAGGTGTATAATATACACAGTTTATGTAACTAGCATGGGATTAAAATCAAATTCTACAGAGTTTCGGCAACTCCATATCACACCCAGCAATAAAGTCATCTTGGGCATTATTCCAAAAACTATAACAGTCAAAGGCTTCAAATTCCAAACTAACAACATACAATACTCAAACTTCCTTATTACACAGATACCAGCACTTCCCAAAAACCCATAACCTCAACTAAGAACCATGTCTGCAGACAAAAATAAGTACTGTACAAAGAACTGAAGATGCTGGAAATCTGAAACAAAAACAAATTTCTGGAAAATCTCAAAGGTCTGGCAGCCACTGTGGAGAGAAATAAGAGCTTCCATTTCGGGTCCAGTTACCTTTCTTCACTGGTAGGTAGGAAGAGATTAGTTTTTCTACAGATAATAGGGCAGGGTAGGGTGGGGATTAAAGCCCAATGAGAAAGAAAAATAGTTGGATAAACAAATAGATTAAGGTCAATTTGGGAAATGAAAAAAAATGTTATTGGGGACAATTAGTGGCTAACAGTAGGTAGAGTGTAACAGCTGCCTAGTGATGACGTGGTTTGAGGTGTTTTTTTTGGGGGGTGGGGGAAAGAAGGGGGGGTGGGGGGGGGGGAAGAGAAAGGAGTTGGGGGGAGGAGGGAAGGGGTTGGGGTGGGAGAAGAGGGAGGGGGTGGGGCACCTGAGAGGGAGGGAGGGAGGGAGGGGGGAGAAGGGGAAAGGGGAAAAGGGGAAGGAAGGGGGAAAAGGGGAAAAAAAAGGGAAAAAAAATGACGGAGGGGGAGCATTTTAGAAGAGGAGTTGCGAGCTGTCCTAAAAGCCCTAAAATTGTTGAACCCTATACAGAAGGCTGCAGGCTCCAAGTATAAAAAGTGAGGTGCTGTTCTTCCAGCTTGCTCCGAACTTCACTGGAGCACTGCAGCCAGCCTGTGGCAGATGTTGACTCGGAAACAGGGAGATGTGTTGAAGTGGCAGGCGACTGGAAGCTCAAGTGCTCTGTGAAGCAAAGACCAGGTTTATGGTTTGTAAAGGGCACCACGTTGTGAGCAGCAAATATAGTAGACTAGATTGAATAAAGTGCAAGTAAAGCACTGTTCCACCTGGAAGATGAGCCTGAGATCTTGGAGAGCGAAGAGGGAGGAATTAAATAGGCAGGAGTTACACCTTCTGTGGTTGGAAGGGAAGGTGCCCTGCGGCTGTGGGAGGGTATTGGGAGTGAAGGAGGAGTGGACCAGAGTGTACCAGAGGAAACGGTCCCTGCAAAAGGCTGAAAGGTAGGGGAGAGGATTATGTACCGAGTGGTGGCATCTCATTGGAATTGGCAGAAATGGCTGTTAACAATCTTCTGGATTTGGATGTTGATGGGATGGTAGGTGAGGATAAGGGAGACCCTATCATTGTTGTGAGGGTAGAGAGGGGTTTGAGGACTGAAGTGAGGAAGATGGGTCAGACCTGGCTGAGGGCCCTGTCAACCACAGTGCTAGGGAAATCTTTGATTGAGGAAGGTGGTGGACATTTCGGAGGCTCCCTTATTGAAGCTTATCATCAGAATAGATGCGATGGAGTCAGAGGGACTGAGAGAATGGAATAGTGTCTTTACAGGAAGCAGGAGTACAGAGGATGCAGTCAAGGTAACAAGGTTTAAAGGTGAGAGGGGAAAGATTTAAATGGGACAACCTTTTCACATAGAGGGTGCTGTACGTATGCAATGAGCTGTAAGAGGAAGTGGTGGAGGCTGGTACGATTACATTTAAAAAGGCATCTGGATGGATGAATGGACAGAAAGGGTTGAGAGCTATGAACTAAATGCTGGCAAAGGGGTCTTGATTAAGTTGGGATATCTGGTCAGCATGGATGAATGGGACTGAAGGGTCTGTTTCTATACTGAGCATCTCTGATTCTACAACTGTGAAAGTCAGTGGGCTTGTTGTGGGCATCATTCCTAATGAATGATCAATTCTCCTGCTCCTCGGATGCTGCTTGACCTGCTGTGCTTTTCCAGTGCCACACTCTCAACTCTGATCTCCAGCATCTGCAGTCCTCACTTTCTCCCAATATTAGTGGTCAGTCTATTCCCAGAAATGGAAACAAATGTCAAGGAAGGAAACGGAGGAGTTGGAAATGGACCAGGTGTAGATGACTGCAGGGTGGAAATTGGAAGTGAAATGGATAAATTCTGGATGGGGGGGGGGGGGAAGCAGCATCAATTCGGTCATCGGTATATCGAAGAATGAGTGGCGAGTGGGGGCGAGAGCAGGACTGGAACAAGGAATGTTCCACACAGCCCACATTGAGTCAGGGATAACTAGATCCACACAGGTACCCATGCCCACACTTTTGACCTGAAGAAAGCGAGAGGTATTAAGAGAGGTTGTTGAGGGCAAGGCTGAGCTTGGCAAGGAGGAGGGTGGTGGGGTGGTCAGATGTGTGGGAACATCACCACTTGCTAGGTTCCCTCTGTCAAATCAACACAGTATCCTAACTTTAACCATGTACTGATCCTTCACTGTCACAGAGTCAAACATCTGCAAATCCCTCCCTTACAGCAGTGAGCTTTAGGTGAACCTTCACCAGAAGGACTGCTGTGTACCAGCCCCTTCCCAAAGGCCCAGCAAAGGTAGGTAATAGATCTAAGAGGGATCCCAAAAGGTGGTAATTGATCCCAGCCATATCAGTCTGCCTACACCTTGAGAACCTGTTTTATTTTTAGAAATGGTGGGGCATACAAATCAGTCAGTCAAGGATGAGGAAGGAGAAACAACCAAGCCAGCACAGAATATCCACAACTTCAAATCAAACTGGGTCGGCACAGTTCATGGGAAGCACTCTCACCATAGTCAGGAAATCATGGAAACCCATCCCAGTCCACAGAACAAGCGTAAAATCAAAGCCAACACTTTCAGTGCAGTTTTGAGTACGCTGCATTGTCAGAGATACTCTCTCTGAAACAAAATGTGAAATCAAGGTGCCATCAATCAGCAGATATCTCCCATAGATGACTTTTGAAATACATTAGGAAACCCTGCAGAGATTTAAGATTCATATTTTAGAATCATTCATGGAATTCATTTTGTTGGATAAGCCACGGCTTTGGTGGTGATGGGCCATCTTTTTAAACCTGTGTCCATCAACCATCATGATTAAAACTGACCACGCATCATTACCTGGTTGTTTCTGGGAATTTAGTGTATAAACTGGATACCAGGATTCCAGTGTATCAACTTCAAAAGCATTTCCTTGCCTGTTAAGTGCTTTGATCATCTGTTGCATACGCTGGAGCACATTCTATAAACGCAAATTGTTTCTTCAAAAAGGTCACTAGGAAGATGTTTACTTCTTTGTTAGTTGCACACTAGGACATGATTTGCAGCAGGCTCCCATGTCAGATTACCTCCATGACATACTTACGAGCTGGGAGAGCCTCAAGTCTGGAGATGGTTTATTTTGCTACTTTGTTAGATTACAAAGAATGACACTAGGCGAAAACTGCACTCGATTCCCAAAGGACTACAGATTCCGGAAAACAGGAAGGAGTTAAGGAGTTGCCTTATTGCAGGGTAAGGGCAGGAGCATGAGGGTTGAGAATAAATTGCAATTACACCAAAGCTCTGACAAAGGAGTTAATCAAAAACATTCTATCATGAAATGTGACCATGATGTGCAGAGGGTAGGAAAAAGGGAGACTGGCCTTGAGTACAGCAGCTTCTTCTGAATCTCAGATT
Source organism: Hemiscyllium ocellatum (assembly GCF_020745735.1). Lineage (NCBI taxonomy): Eukaryota > Metazoa > Chordata > Chondrichthyes > Orectolobiformes > Hemiscylliidae > Hemiscyllium > Hemiscyllium ocellatum. The sequence continues at coordinate 49,396,749 of NC_083432.1, read as the reverse complement.
AGCAACAGACACTCGAATTGTGCTGTGGAAAGTGGAGTTCATTTTGTAACAGAGCAACAAACCTAGAATTCACAATCTTCATCACATCCCAGATGTACATTCCTGGAATAGCACTCATCAGATGTAACTAACAGACAAGAGGCCAAATTCAGCCTTGCTCAAGCCAGATTAAACAAGAATATACACAAGAACGCCATTACTAATAAACCACCAACATTAACAATGTTAATATAAACAATGCAAAACAAACAAACACACACCAGCTCAGTGCTGTTTGCCTGGGTGTCGTAACCAAGATATCAAGATGGGAAAACCTAGTTTCCTGACTTTACAGCAACAGATGCCACTAGCAAGTGGAGCTCATCATAGCAAACAGCCTTAAAAAGGCGAGCTGAGAACAGAAAGAGGTAGAAACTGATAACAGCCTCTCAGCTGGCCACCCCATCAATTACTGCACAGTGGCTCAGTGGTTAGCACTGCTGCCTCACAACATCAGGGTCCCAGATTCGATACCAGCCTCAGGCAACTGTGTGTGGAGTTTGCACATTCTCCCTGTGTCTGCGTGGGTTTCCTCTCAGTCCAAAGACGTGCAGGTCTGGTGAATTGGCCATGCTAAATTGCCCATAGTGTTAGGTGCGTTAGTCAGAGTGAAATAGGTCTGGGTGTTATTCTTCAGAGTCCACTAGTGTGGACTAGTTGGGCTGAAGGGCCTGTTTCCACACTGTAGGGAAACAAAGCTACCTCAGATTCACATTTCCAACAATAGCCCCTCCAGAAACACTGCTACATTATCTGAAGTTGAGTGTGCTGTGGCTCAACAGAAAGCAATATATAATCCTCATCCCTTACTATTCCAAAAGGTGCAAGATGGCGTCCCCACTGTTGAACAATATCGTGCACAATGTTAATGGGTTCAGAATTAAGCAGGGGTTAATTCCACAGTTCCTGATCATTCAGTAAAAGCAGAGTGCCTCACTTGGCAGGATCAGGCTCAAGACAGTTCTTATCCAGCAAACATGCAACAAATTGACCACAGGCAGAAGGTGGCCACTTGTGTCAAGTGCTAGAAGGACTTCAGCAAGAATTAGCAATTAAAGGGGACCCTGACAGAGGGAATACTGGCCCTCTGTTTCTTCAGGGTCCCATGCAATACATGACTTGTGATCAATGTGTCACATTGAGGCATGGAAACTTCCAGATAATCACATGGGAATAGGCTGCTGAGCAGGACCACTTCAAAACCACCTGAAAAATTTGTTATTTAAATTGTGGTCCCAGCAATTGCCATCAACAACCAAAACACCCTCAAAAGATTCAGAGAGGAGAAGCACAGACAGATTAAACTGGACATTTCAGCACAAAGAATTTGACAGAACAATGAAACATTCAATTATAATTGCTACTGCCCTTGACTGGAGCACATCAACCCTGATTGAATCACTCAGGTATTTCAAAAAAAAAGTGTGTTTCAGGGTTAGCAGGCAGTCTGTCAAACATCCATCAGTTATTTCTTTCCTAACCCCAGATAACAGTCCACCACCTGTGAACCCTGAAAATGGGGTATTTGATTAGATTACTTATAGCGTGGAAACAGGCCCTTCGGTCCAACAAGTCCACACCGACCCTCCGAACTGCAACCCACCCAGACTCATTCCCCTACATTTATTAGATTTGAACAGGGAAAGAATCAGTTCAACTCAAAAAGATCCTCAACTCACCCAATGTGTTCGTGTGCCAAAAAATAACCAGAAACCAAATCAGAGGTTGTTTAATCCGACAGGAATCCATACTGCTGCCTCAAAATTCCACCTCTACCCACACAGTAATCAGATGACTTGATTTATCCTCCACAAATCATTCATGTCAGATTGGAGAGCAAAGTGGTGTCAACGTGCACTTAGATCAACACCCACCCACTGGAACACTCTGCCCTCACCCTCCAGCCTGGAGTCTACCATCCAATGGGAGAGCACAAACTCAACATGTCAAAACTCAAAAAAATCCCCAAATCTCACCCAGTTTCCCCAGACTTGACACACCAAGAAAAAGGGGACAGGAACACAGAAGATCTAAAGAATTGCTGTGGTGGAGGGGAGTGCAGAAAGGAGGGCATATTCAACATAGATATTTCCCTCACAATGAGTCACCAATTATTCCATTGTCACTGTCCTGGCAGTTTCCCAGGACAAGCCAAAACTATATCTGATGCCCAATATCTCACGGTTTCAAATTTCCTCTTCAAAAGTCACAAAGGTGTCTTCAGCAGCTACAGGAAACATTGTAATGACTCTGAGTGGCTGCAAGGCACTCCACAACACAAAGGGCTTTAAAAATGGTAACTCCTCAATGAGGAAACAGCACTGTATTTAGACTTTATTTTTCCATTCAAAGCTCATCATCCCTGGGGGCAATACTGTATATTCTATAGTTTTAACATCTTTCAGTAAATGAGGCCTCTAGAACTATAAACAGAACTCTGCATTCCACTGAATTTTATATTCTAAAGAAAATTATTGAATTTACTTGGATCACAGAATGAAACAGGATGACAAAGGCCATTTGGTCCATTGTACCTATACCAACTCTTTGAAAGAACCACCCAATTAGATCTTTCCCATAGGTGAGCAAAAACTGTGCTGACTTTATATTTCCTTATTAGGTTTGGTGTAAAACTTAGTCTCTCTTCAAGATGGGCCGTTTTCCTCGAAGTGTTGGAGACTGCAGGATGATCTTATAAAGGTTTACAAAGTTATGAGATGCAGAGATAGGGTAAATAGATGAGGCCTTTTCAATGGGGTGGGAGAGTCCAGAACCAGAGGATTAAGGTGAGAGGGGAAAATTTAAAAAAGGGACCTAAGGGGTAACTTTTCCACAGAGGGTGATGCATATATGCAATAAAGGTGCCAAAGGACGTGGAGACTGGTACTATTACAATATTTAAAAGGCATCTGGATGGGTATATGAATAGGAAGGGTTTAAACAGTGATATGGACCAAGTAATGACAAATAGGATTAGATTAATTTAGGATATCTGATTGGCAGAGACAAGTTGGAATATCTGCTTCCATTTCTGTAACACTGACTATGTTTACTTCCATTAAAAAGTGACATATAAATGCTCGTTGCAGAATTGATGACAACTACATGGTTAGTTTAGGAACCCCAGCCTGAGTGCACTTCCCCATTCTTGGAAAGGAACAATTGAAAGATTGGACAGTGAGGACTAACCAATTCTCCCTTGAAGTTGTGAAGTGGCATTGTTATACAACAACCCAGAATGGGAAGTGTACTATAAACAGCCTACACAAAGATTAGCTGGGACATTGTGTTCCACCCATGGAACAAAACTGGAAAGCAGTGGATTCAGCAGAAACTCCAAGTTTCAAACAGGCAAAAGCTGAACCCAAACAGCATAATCAATGCAGCTGTGCCAATTCTTCACAGCTCTTGAGTACAAGCTGTTAGTCAGCTGTGATTGCAAATGGTTTTGTAATTACTGTGGGGGTGGATGTGTAATATTATCAGTGTGTACAAGTTTTGGAGTCTCATTTTGTTGGGTTTTTTTCCCTGACAGGTTGCAGTGAAATCAATCTAAAAATGATTAGTCAGAGAGACCAACAATCCGAACAGAGTTGATGACCGGAGGAGGGTGGAGGGGGTGGGGAGGGTGGTAACAAGCAGCCACACTTAATTCCAGATGTTAAAAATGTGAGTAGACCAAGAGGAAATGGATTCATCTGCTCACCTACTGTTAAAGCATTAAACAGGAATTAAGGGGCCATTCAGCCCATAAAGCTTGCTGTGCCACTCAGTTGATTCCGATATTCCTATACTATCTTCATATCCAGTGAATTCTTTAATATCCAGAAATCTATCAACATCTGTCTCGAATATACTCAATAGCTGAGCTTTCACGGCCCTTTAAGACAGAGAATTACAGATTAACAACCCAGAGAACCTTCTATTTAGAAAGTGCTGTGGATGTAACCCATCACTTGGTGCAGTTTATTGGCCTTAAATTTAGGAGAAATAGCAAAGACAAATTTGCATTTACATAGCACCTTTTAACTCCAGGTTGTCCCAACTGTTTTACAATTAAAGAAGTTAATTCTGAAATGTGTCACTGCTATAAGAGGGGAAACTTGGCAACAAAACTGCACAAAACAAGATCCCACAAGCAGCAACAAGAGAATGACCTAATGATGTTGATAGACAAATACATTTCTCTTATTTTAACCCTGTCAGATCCAACTCTTCAAAATAGTGGCTTGTCCAATAGAGCAGACAGGGCCTCAGTTTAATACCTCAACAGAAAGAGAAAATTTCTGAAAGGGCAGCACTCCCTCAGTGCCGCAGTGTGAGCATCAGTCTGCATCTTTGTGCTCAAGATCAGGTGCAAACGCACAACCTTCTGACCAGAGATGCTACAGGGGTCTTGCTACAGTCTGATGAGCTCAAACAGCAGTTAATACTCGTAGGAGAAGTTTGGCACTGTGCAGTGGAAAGCGGAGAAAAAAAGAGCAGCTTTCTATAGATACCCCGCATTCTGTTTTGTATTGTAATCCTGAGTCACACGGGACACTATGAAAAACAACTCAACAAGCTGCGAAGTCCAGGGTGGAGACTCTTAGCTAACAACACAGAATGCATTTCAACCTAAAAATATCACAACATCACAAAAGAATAGCTATATCAACATACCCTTAAACCATGATCACAAAGAAGAGAGATTTCTTCCCTCACGATAACCATCATCACTATCATCTGCAATTTCTCAAACACCAAACACTCCACTGACTTGCAATACTGAGCAGATGAAATTTAAGAAATTTAGCAACTACACATCAATAATTTTTCTGCATCAGTTCTGATGCTCTCCAGGATGTCCAAGTGCATGAGGGGTGCTACATAAATGCAAGTGTTTTTCTAAGACTGAATTTGAGATACAGCAAATGCTGATTGTTTACACACAATTTCAGGCTATTTCCTGTTTCATTTCTCAGCGAAGCTTCCTATGAATCTAAAAATACACAAACATCTTCAGATTTCCCTTCAGTACCTCATCTGAACTGTGCCAGAGGCCAAGGGAAAGCCAGCTTTTATCTGAAGTCAGTTCTGAATGGGTCAAGCCCAGGTGGTCAACATGACAAGTAAACCAAGTGCCCCTGGATCAGACAGGGCTAAAATATCAGCAAGGGTTCTTATACAATAATCCTCATCCACATCTTTGTTAACCTTAGACTGATCAGGTGATCATTCAAAATTGTTCAGTTACCCTCTATAAAGATCTAGAACTCTGCTGCCCATGTCTCATGCACCCTATGCTTGTGAACTAACATTAGCTGCTGTCCCAAAATAATTCAAATTTAATTCACATCTTTGCTTTAAGGAGGTCTTCATGGTCTTGCTCTTCCCTAAACTTCCTCAACTTTATGTAACATCACCTCACCTCACCGCAACATCGATGCTCTTCTCAACTCCAGTGCTACCAAATCAGATTCCCATCGCTGCACCACTGGCAGCTGTACTTTCAGCTGCCTTACCTCTAAACTCCAGAGAATTCCCTTAAAATTTCTCCAACTCTCTTTCCTCCTCGAAACTTACATGACCAACCAAAACCTTGAGTCATCTGATTCAAAAAAAGGTGGTGTTGTTCAGTGTCAGCTTTTGACTAATAACCCCTTGTAGATCACAGGAGCAATGTGTAAATGCATAATTGTTATTGGAAGAGCAGGCATATTGGATATTCAACTATGATTTGAAACACGAAAACCACTGACTCAGTCAGGGAAACTACAGAATGTCCATGATAAGCCAACACTTTCAGGAATAAGGTGGTGTGTTTCTGGTTTCCCCAACTCTTAAGCCCAAAACTCCACTGCCTCTGGCAAGATCCTCCAAATCAATGGCAACAAAAGGTAGTCAAACAGCATCTTTTCCCAAGCCAACATCAAGGTTCAAATCACTCCATCCAAGAGGACATTTCTCTCGACTCCAAACGTGTCTGCTTCACTTGGAATTCAGTCACAACAGGAGACACCCAGGAGGACAGTGAAAACATCTTCTAGAGATGTCCTCCAAATTTTCCCGAAGAGATCAAACATCATTGACCACTCATGGGAGTCCCTGGTTTGTGACCAGCCAAAATGGAGAAGATTTGTTCAGGAAGCAGGAGATGCTTTGTTAAAAACTCAGAGGCAAAATTGGAGAGCACTGAAAAACTCCACCCCTCTCATCCATCACATTCCAGCTCCCCTCAACCTGCCCCAATGTGTGACTTAGTCTGCAGGTCATATCAATTTCAGTTATTCTCAATTCCAAAGGGACAGAGAAATGGAAAGAGGAAAGGACCCTCTGTGTAAAACAAAAGCTTCCTGACATCATCCTTGAATTGATAGATCTATCTTTAAGATAATGGCCCCATCTTGAATTATCTAGGGAAAATAGCCTTTTTCTCTCTGCCCAATCAATTCCTTTTAACATCTGAAGACTCTCACTCAGGTCAACCCCTAATCGTTAAAATTCAAGTCTGCGAAACCAGTCTTCAGATTAACCACATAAACATTGGAAATTTAAGATGGAGCAGCAGTGAACAATTAAACCAAGGGCTGGGATCTGTCCAGTGGTTTAGAATGAGGCCTCCATTGAAGAAAAGCCTCAGATTAGAGGAATTCAGATCCAAAAGGGAAACAAAAGGTGAAAATTTCATTTTTTCAGACTCTCGAACATTGAGTGAAAGGGAAAGGCAGTTTAGTTTGATTATTTAATTTACGTTGGAGGGTATAAAGAAAGAGAATTTTTTGGATAAGAACCATGAGAGGATTTCAACAGCAAGCTCCTGATGGTGGAGATAGTACTTGGAGATATAACACCAGCTTTTTCCATTCCTGACCATTCCTAGGTCCGTACGTAACACGCAGAAGGTTGGACGGCTGTGGGTTCTCTGCCAAATGCAGACAAGTGAACACAATCCAGTCGGCCATTCTCACTACTGCACAGAGAGTGCAGCACCATCAAAGAAGCTACATTTCAGAGGACTCAAATTGGGACCCCTTCTATCTACCTCTCAACCAAACATAAAGACCCTATGACTTTTCTGAAATACAACTGGAAAGTTCTTCTGGTTACGGCCAACATATATTCCTTAACAAAAATCATTTAAAACAGACTCATATGAACATTATCTCACTGCTGTAGGATCTCGCCATGCACAAGCTGATATTATAAGTGTTGAAAATATTCTGAGACTACACTAACAAAAGTATTTCATTACCCATTAAAAAGGTGCTACTTAAACACAAGATAACTTTTCCCCTGTGGTGTTTGTGCAGGTTACATCAGAGGGAGCAGATATCCCCACATGAGTCATTCACCATTCCAACAGATGCCACTTATTTACCAGTTTATCCTCTACTGCTCCCCTCAGTCACAAGTCTTCAAAACGTTCCCAGCAATATTACAATCTGAAAAAAGACATTGCAAGTTAGTACTGTGAAGCATTTGCACAGTACCTTGCCTGTTGGCTAATAATATTTGATGGACAGAACCTGGGAATTGCACACCATCCCATTGTATCACACAACATATGTAGCAATAACTCAGGGCTTTTTAATTTATTGCTGAAACTTTAGCTTCCTCCAGACCAGTTAAACAATTAGCGAGTCAGCTGGTTCCTCCTCATGCTGCAGTCAACATGAATCCGCAGTTAACCAGTTCGGGACTGTATAATCATTTCCACCACACGCACAAAAAAAAGTTGTCAGCATTCAAGATTAGAAAGGACAGATTTGTATTTTCATAGTGCCTTTAAAGACATCAGATTGCCAAAAGCAGTAACTGGACAGAAAATTCCCACAAAGTCACAGTACTATAACAATAATCTGGTTTTAGGTGTTTTGATGGAGGAATACATATTGGCTAGGCTACACACAAGAATTCCAGAGCTCTTTTTGAATTATTGTCATGAGATTTTTGACAGATATGAAAGGCAGTATTTCTGATTGTGCAGCACACTCTCAGCATTGTACTGGGTGTGTCAGCTTGGATCAAGTGTCCATGTCTCTGGGGTCAGCCAGGAACCCACCAAATCTCACTGATAGAAATCTAACTGGTCTGTTGGTCAGAATTGATTGCCTGAGACTCAAACCAACGAGTTGCTGATTTGGCCTCGGCTGTGCAGTTTCAGACTACATCTACCTTTTTGAATATCAAAACTGAAATTAGGCTGATATCAGTGAAATACTCGAAACTAAAAACATTGCATATCACAAAATTCAAGATTAGCACAAGACCAAATGAGCAGGAAAACCATCAAGAAAAGTAATAAAAGGGGAATAGTTTTATCTTTGCTCTTTCGTGGATGTGAATATCGCTAGTAAGGCCAGCATTTTTGTTACCCATCTCGAATTGCCCTTGGACCGGTCAGAACTTTAGACCATTTCAGAGGGCAGGTAGAGTCAACCACATGGCTGTGGGTCTGGAGTCACAGATTGGCCAGACTGGGTACGTGCAACAGAGTTCCCTCCTTCTAAACTATTATTGAACCATGGGATTTTATAACAGTGATAGTTTGATGATCACCACTACAGAGTATACGCAGGATTGGGAAAGGTGATTAAACCCCACAAGCAACTGTGGTAGATTTTGAACCTGGTGTTCTCAAAGTCTTGTGAACCTCTGGATTACTAGTTAAGGTGACACACATACAATGGGTGCAACATTCTATCCCTGAAATAGAACGCTAGACAGATTTTCTTTAGACTTGAATAAGAGTTTCTGCAGGTTATGTATTTTCAGTACCAGAGGGGGCACTCAAGCTGAAGAACAGGGTGACAATTACTGGTGTAAACAACTGGATCCCTTTTAAAAATAGAAAAAAAACTAATAAAGGCCGCAAGTCCACTGAAGCAACTAAACCATCGACAGCTTGGTCCAATATTGTCACTTGTAGGCACTAGTGACAAATTGTTTGGATGGTTTAAATAGTTTTAGCAAGTCTCTAGGAGCTGTTGTCACAAATTTGTTTTCAAAATAAATACAAATATATCGTTCATTATGAACGAGCAATGAGTGGAATTAGAGACAGTTTGGGAAGGTGACTAAAGACAATCTTGAGTTAAGTTATAGGAGTGAAGAGAGATGGATAAAGGGAGGTTGAGGGAAAGGATAGGGTGCACGATGATTCAATACCCTGTCACTGATCGGGTAACAGCATGTGTGGAGGCATCAACTCCCACTCAGGTTCCAGGGAGACAGTAACTCAGGGAAACAGTATAAAAACATCATGTGTAATTGTCACAAATGCCAAAAACCTTTACAAAACAATATTCTAGGAACCAAGGTAAGTAAATTGAAAAATGTAAAGTCATCATAAGAGCAACAGGTTGGTTGAAGCAGCTTGAAGCTTTGTTTCTGGTAACGGAGAGTAACTAAAAAATCTCTCCCTCACAAACAAAAGACTGCCATTGTCTGTGGCTGCAGCCAATCACGATTCTCTCAGGAAGTCATATCTGAGCATGAAATTCCTGCCAAAGCTCCTATACAATACCAAAAGCACTACGTGACAATTGGCTACAGCAGAAATCCTGAACCCAAAAGGTTGTTCACTTGTATCTCACTATCCCACCTACACCAGCCTCAGGAGGTGAATCATTTAGTCAGTGCTACTGAGTCACAAAATAAATCAAGGTTCAAAATTCAGCACCAAGGCAGCGTTAAGACTCAGTCAGAATCACAACTACCAGTTACTGACAGTGTGTGTGAGGATACATAGACACGATAGAGAAGTAATGACAATGCTCTTGATCTTTAGAGGCATTGCACCCCTGAGGGGAAGGGGTGCTTTAACAGATGTGTTCTCTTACAAAAGATATATAGTTGGGAGGGGTCCTGGACAGATAAACTGAAAAAGAGCTGACAGTGCTTTTACTGTCCTAGTTTTGACTCAAATGCTTTGGGGCTGCCTTTCTCACTGCACTCACACCCTGCCTACACCCAGACTTCTCAAAGTAAGAAACTGCTGTGTTGTCAAAAAGGAGATTCCTGAGCATGATCTGCAGCTTTCGAAGTCATGAGTCATTTACAACTGGCAGCAGTTGAATCACATTTGTTCTCAATATTTCACTGTACCCATTGTCTTCCTCCCAAATTGGATCACAGATTTTACAAAAGGATCCACTGGCAGAGTTAGGCTGATTTTACTGAGACTGGTGGGACTCCTGGTACACTTCACTGAGCAAACCAAGAGTAACTGCTGTTTATGGTAAAACAGAGACAGGGTTTTAACCAAGACACCTGTATCGAGTTTTGGCGAATCTGGCAAGTTTACTTTGGACATACAGCAGCTATCAGGCAAGTGATCCTAACACCCCATTACACCCAGTATAAAGTCAGCGGGCCAATGTTTAACCAAACATGGTTTTTGACGAAAGACTAAGCGGGGTCCTAGGTTCAATCCTTCGTACATTCTAACCAGAACACAATGACACTATAAATTTATAAACTGGCCTCAGTGTTAAACAAGTGTCAGTGTAGGAAGGGATTAGGACAGACCCCGTAACAGAAAAGGTTAAAATCCCCTGTAACACTGCCCACCATCAGTGCCCCAAAAGCTGCTGCTGCTGCTGCCACTTACAACATCACCTGGAGATGTTCACATTATAATTTGCAAAATAATTACAAGAGAGCTTTCAAAATTAAATATCGACAAGAACAGTTGTGTAAAAAAATAAGAAATTTCTTCACATGACATGGATGCATATTTAGAATGTACAACATATAAACCTGTTTTTTTAAAAAACTATCCCCATAACAAACCTTAGCAATATACCAAGCAAAATGGGTCAGTACCTTCAGAAAGAGAGAAAAAGTACAAGTTACAAGATGCTAAATACTCCACTGTAAAATACTTCTCCAATACACAACCTAGCCAAATACAACCAGACTCCATAAACAATGCAAATCAGCGATGCCACAACACAAAGCAGATTACTGCCAAAAACATGGGACGTTTCCACAAAAAGGTTGAAATGCATAAACAGGTAAACAGCTGGGCTTTGTAACAAAACAAAATCAGCTTAAGACCATAAGACATAGGAGTGGAAGTATGGCCATTCGGCCCATCGAGTCCACTCCGCCATTCAATCATGGCTGATGGGCATTTCAACTCCACTTACCCGCATTCTCCCCGTAGCCCTTAATTCCTTGTGACATCAAGAATTTATCAATCTCTGCCTTGAAGACATTTAGCGTCCCGCCCTCCACTGCACTCTGCGGCAATGAATTCTACAGGCCCACCACTCTCTGGCTGAAGAAATATCTCCGCATTTCTGTTCTGAATTGACCCCCTCTAATTCTAAGGCTGTGTCCACTGGTCCTAGTCTCCTCGCCTAACGGAAACAATTTCCTAGCGTCCACCCTTTCCAAGCCACGTATTATCTTGTAAGTTTCTATTAAATCTCCCTTTAATCTTCTGAACTCCAATGAATACAATCCCAGGATCCTCAGCTTACTGAACAGTAACACCCTCACCAAACAGATTTTGTGCTCAGCTTGTCTCACGCAAGTCCTCATCTAAGGATTTCTCCCAGATGTTTAAATTCTCATTTCCAGTTACAGGGCAAATCAGCAGCACAAAAAACAATCATTTAACCCAAACAGTCAACATGATATATTTAACCTGCACATGCACACAAATAGTTCTCACTTTTCCAAACTCAATCCAAAAACTTTTCTGCTCTTTTCAGAGAATCCCCAATGTCCTTACCAATAGGACTGAATAGAGCACCTTGGACAAAAGATTACATTACATTGAACTTCCCGTCAATCCACAGTTTGAGTGTTTATCAATCAACATATCCCCAAACTCAATTTTTCCTAATTACTATACAGTATAAACTTTTACAATTAGTGAAACCATGATTGCTCCAGAAATTTTCAAAACAAAGCTGCCCTTAATTGGTATTTGTTCATTTTATTAAATTGCACAACAACACAGTATTAAAACCAGGATAGCACCCAGTGATAGACATAAAGGTTCTCAGAGAGGCTACAATTTTACCTCTAATCAGTGAGAGGAGAAGGAATGGTAATAATTAATAGTTTAATTAAAAAGGCCAGCACAGACACAATAAGGCTGCATGCACCCACTGAGACAGAAATTCCAAGTTATAACAACTCATTACTATTCTAACTTTATGCTAACCTGTAGATAACAGCCTGGTAATTACCTCCAGACCTGCTCCCTCATAAATCATTGGGCAGTATCTCCTGCAATAATTTTACTGTGCAAGTATTGATCAGATCCTTTTTTTGATGTTACTGTACTATTGAACTTGTTTGCAGCGACCTTTCAAGCAGCAAACTGTAAACAGTTTTCAGTCTGTAGCAGCGTCATGTCACTGGCACAATACAAAAAACAATTTCAGTTTTACTCTCAACTGCCAATAAGCCATTCCCAGAGAACAGATGGCTGCGAACCACTAAAAAGCTCTAATTTATATCTGGAACAAAACAGCCAGTTGAACTTTGCACATTCGGCTGTCAACAGTTCCGAAGCTAGTCCTTGCCCCAGGCTGACAAGAGGTCTCCCAGTCTCTCTCTCTGGGTCTACAAGCACCTGAACAATCAGCTGCCCACCCAAAATGGACAAAGATGCCCAGATGCTGCAGAACAAAACAGAGGACCCCCACCTCCAAACCCAGGACCAAGACACCACAAAACATGGAAATCACAACTTCCCCAACTCTGCTCTTTCAGAAATGGGATTGAGGAAAAGATTAGAACTTCAAACAGAATCCCACCAGAGAGGGTCAGACTGAGCAACAACAATCACCCCCAGACAGACACAGACATCACCACCCACACAGACACCCCCCTCACACAGACCCGAGACAGAGACCCCTCCCAGACTCCCACACCCCCAGACACAAACCTCCACCCACACCCCCAGACACAGACCCCCACCCACATCTCCACACACAGACCCCCACCCCAGACACAGACACCCACACTCACACACCCACCCCCAGACCCAGACCCAGACCCCCACCCCCAGACCCAGATCCAGATCCAGATCCAGACCCCCCACCCCCCCAGACCCAGACCCAGACCCAGATCCAGACCCACACCCACACCCACACCCACACCCACACCCACACCATCACTCTCCCCCCGTGCCCCAGCCAGCCGCACCCAGGCGGGCAGCACCCGGAGCAGGGGAACTCTGACACACTGACCGGTGTAAACACCGCAGCAGCCCGGGGCCAGGCCCGGACACCGGGAGCGCACCTGAGCGGAGGGTCCGACTCCGTGACTCCCGGCCCCCAAAGACAGGGGACACCCCTCTCCCCCGGTCCCCGGGGCTGAGAGCCCCAGCCTGTTACCTGAGGAGCGCCGGGTGCTCTCCGAGCTCAGCTTCCAGCTCCGCCGCCTACCGCCCGAACAAAGAGGCGCTCGAGCCCAGCGCCAGCACCAACCCGCCCTTGGAACCCTCCCATTAGGCAGCTGTCACCGACACACCCTCCCTATTGGTCCATGGACGGTCAATCGTATCCCAATGCCCAGGTACCATTGGTCCATTCACTATCAATCATCGTATTTCCCCGCCTCCGAAGGGTGGGGTCGCTCACCTCTACTAATCATTGTTGGATTTCGGCGAGCCTAGCCTCCGATTGGTTCTATCCCATTCCAATTCCCGCCCCCTGATCCTTCTGACTGCGGCTGCGCGGAACCACACCTGGTAGAGGAGGGGTAACTCAGGTGAGCTGGCTGCACCTGTCAATCAAAGCTCCTGGTCAGGCTAGGAGGCTGCTGTAGTTTAACCACAGCTTCAATCCCATCTCCGACACTGACAGCATTCCTGTATCAACACCAAGATTAATTAATACTAGTAAAAAGTGAGGTCTGCAGATGCTGGAGATCAGAGCTGAAAATGTGTTGCTGGTTAAAGCACAGCAGGTTAGGCAGCATCAGGATGAAGGGCTCTGGCCCGAAACGTCGAATTTCCTGTTCCTTGGGTGCTGCCTAACCTGCTGTGCTTTAACCAGCAACACATTAATTAATACTGGTCAATACAAGGAGTACTGCAAGTTCCCTTCCCAACCACTTACCATCCTGACTTGGAAATATTTCGCTGTTTCCTTCAATGTTACCCAGTAAAAATCCTGGAATTCCCTCATGAACCACATTGCAGGTCTGCCTCCAGCATTTAGAATCAGTATTGTTCTGATTCAGAAATAAGTCACCGTTCCCTCAGTGTCAGTGGGCACAATCTTGGAATTCCCTCCCCAGTAGCATTTGGCTGTCCCTAACCCAAATAGACTACAGTGGTTCAAGAAGGCAGCTCGCCACCACCTTCTCAAGGATAACTAGGGATGGGTTAGAAATGCTGGCCTGCAATGCCCACATTCCATAAATAAATATTTTTTAAATACTCATTGTTAAACATTGATTCTGCTAAGTGTCAGGTCTGCGCCTTGTATGTACTGTGTACAAAAGCAGAAAGTGCTCTCATAGTGTCATAGAGTTACAGAATCATACAGCATGGAAACAGACCCCTCAGTCCAACAGTTCAAAGAGCAATCATGTTGGACTCAAAAAAATTACTTCTATTTGTCAACAGATGCTGCTGAATTTGCTGAGATTCTCTAGCAGTTTGTTTTTATTTTAGATCTTCAGCATCCGCAGTACTTTGCCTTTATTTGCATATATACAAAATGTTTAATCAAGTAGAACATCCCAAGGAATCTTACAGGAATATAGTCATACACTAAATATACAAAAAGATAAGTGGATATCTTGTAAAACATAACTGAAATCTTGGACAAAGAGGTTGTATTCTAAGGAAAAGAAGGAAGGCAGATGTTTCAGCAGGAGTCAGGAGATGGACAGCTAGGCATTGCTGGCTGAACCCGGCATTTATAGCTCATCCCTAGTTGCCTTTGAGAAGGAGCTGCCTTCTTGAATTGCTGCAGTCCATGTGCTGTAGGTCGACCCACAATGGTCCAAGGGAAGGAATTCCAGGATTTTGTCTCAATGACACGGTGGCACGGTGGCACAGTGGTTAGCACTGCTGCCTCACAGCGCCAGGGACCTGGGTTCAATTCCCGCCTCAGGCGACTGACTGTGTGGAGTTTGCACATTCTCCCCGTGTCTGCGTGGGTTTCCTCCGGGTGCTCCGGTTTCCTCCCACAGTCACAAAGATGTGCGGGTCAGGTGAATTGGCCATGCTAAATTGCCCGTAGCCTTAGGTAAGGGGTAAATGTAGGGGTATGGGTGGGTTGCGCTTCGGCGGGTCGGTGTGGACTTGTTAGGCCGAAGGGCCTGTTTCCATACTGTAAGTAATCTAATCTAATATGAAAAAAGACACTAAAAGTAACAGCTATGTATTACCAAATCAGGATGGCTGGGGGCTTGAAGAAGAACTGGCAGGAGGTGATGTTCTCATGTATTTGCTGCCCTTGACCTATATGGTGGTGGTAATGGTTTAGAGGGCACTGTATAAGAGCCTTGTTGAATTTCCACAATGCATCTTGTAGATGTTACAAACTGCTCTTACTGAGCTGAGAGTGTGGTGCTAGAAAAGCACAGCTGGTCAGGCAGCCTCAGAGGTGCAGGAGAATCGGCCCTTTATCAGGAATGAGGCTTGTGGCCTGGGGTGCTGAGAGATAAATAGATGGGGGGGGGAGCTGGGGGCAAGGTAGCTGGGAATGTGATAGGAAGGTGAAGGTGAGGGAGGGAAAGTGATAGGTTGGAGAGGAAGGTGGAGCAGATAGGTGGGAAGGAAGATGGACAGGTCAAGAGGCTGGTACCAAGTTCAAGGCTTGGGACTGGGATAAGGTTGCGGGAAGGGAAATGAGGAAACTGGTGAAATCCACATTGATCCCATGTGGTTTCAGGGTCCCAAGGTGGAAGATGAGGCATTCTTCCTCCAGGCGACGGGTAGTTAGGATTTGGCGATGGAGGAGGCCCAGGACCTGCATGTCCTTGGCAGAGTGGGAGGGGGAGTTAAAGTATTCAGCCACGGGGTAATGGGGTTCGTTGGTGCGGATGTTCCAGAGAAACAATCTGCAAGTTGGCATCGTGTCTCCGCATTGTAGAGGAAACCACATCGGGTGCAACGGATACAGTAGATGATGTGTGTGGAAGTGCAGGTAAAATTCTGTCAGATGTGGAAAGATCCTTTGGGACCTTGGACAGAGGTGAGGACGGGAGGTGTGGGCACAGGCTTTGCTCTTCTTGCATTGGCAGGGGAAGGTGCTGGGAGTGGGGTGTGGACTGGTGGGGGGCATGGATCTGACAAGGGAGTCGCAGAGGGAATGGTCTCTCCGAAACGGAGATAGGGGTCGGGAGGGAAATATATCCCAACAATATCTGCTTGTAGATGGCGGAAGTGGCGGAGGATGACGGAATGTATCCGGAGGTTGGTGGGCTAGAAGGTAAGGACCAGGGTGTTCTGCCCTTGTTGCGGTTGAAGGTGTGGGGTTCAAAAGCAGAGGTGCAGAAGTGGAGGAGCTGCAGTGGAGGGCATCATTGACCATGTGGGAGGGGAAATCCTTCTCATTCCTGATGAAGGGCGTATGCCCAAAACATCAATTCTCCTGCTCCTCAGATGCTCCCTGACCTGCTGTGCTTTTCCAGCACTACACTCTTGACTCTCATCTCCAGCATTTGCTGTCCTCATTTTCTCCTGCTGCTACTGCGTGTCAACGGTGGAAGGAGGTGATGTTTGGGATGTGATGTTAGTCAAGCTTCTTGAGTGTTGTTGGAGCTATACTCATCCTGACAAGTGGGGAGTATTCCATCACACTCCTGGCTTGTGCCTGTAGATGGTGGAAAGGTAAGGGGAGTCAGGAGGGGGGTTATTTGCCACAGAATTCCTATTCTTTGACCTGCTGTTGTAGCCATTATATTTATATGGCTTGTCCTGTTGCATTTATAGTCAATGGCAACCTCCAGGATATTGATATTAGGGGATTCAGTAGTGATAACACCATTGAATGTCAATGGACAATCGTTAAGTTGTCTCCTATTGGCAATGGTCATTGCCTGGCGCTTGTCTGCTGCAAATGCTACTGGCCACTAATCAGCCCAAGACTGGGTATTGTCCAGGTCTTGCTGCATTTGAACATGGACTGGTCCAGTTTCTGAGAAGTTGCAAATCATGTTGAACATCATCAGAAACAGCCCCAAGTCTGGCTTATGATGGAGGAAAGATCATTTATGAAGCAGCTGAAGATGATTGGGCCTAAGATGCTATTCTGAGCAACTCCTATAGAGGTGTCTTAGAGCTGAGATGAATGACCTCCAAGAAGCACAACCATCTTCCTGTGTGCCAGGTATGATTCCAACTATCGGAGAGTTTTCCACTGAATCCTGTTGACACCATTTTGTTTAGAGTCCTTGATGCTACATTCAATCAAATGTTGCCTTGATGTTAGGGGAAGTCACCCTCCCCTAGAGATGTCAGCTCTTCTGTCTGGACCAGCATTTATTGCCTATCCCCATTTCCCTAGAGAGCAACTTAAGAGTCAACCACATTGTTGGGGGGGGTCTTGAAGTCACATGGCAATTTCTTTCCCTAAATGACATTAGTGAACCAGATGGGTTTTTCCATAAATTGACAATGAACTCTTAATTCCAGGTTTTGTTTTGTTGAATACAAATTCCACCATCTGCTATGGCAGGATTTGAAATGGGTCCCCAGGACATTACCTAGGTCTCTGGGTTAACGCACTTAAGGCAAACTACAAGGCTATCACCTCCCTTATATGAACCATGGCTGTAATGACATTAGGAGCTCAGTAGCCCTGAAAAAACATAAACACAAGATGCACTACAATAAATTACCAAGCTCCTTAGACAGCACCTTAGAAACCCACACCACTAGCATCTAGAAGGACAAGGGCAGCAGATACATGGAGACACCACTCCTATAAGTTCCCTTCCAAGCCACTCACCATCCTTACTTGGAATTATATATTGCTGTTCCTTCTGTGTTTCTGGTTCTAAATTCTGAAACTCCCTCTTTATCAACAGTGTGGGTGTCTATGCGCAACACAGACTACAGCAGGTCAATAAGGCAGCTCACTACCACCTTCTCAAGGGCTTTAAAAATGTACAATAAATGCTGGCCCAGTCAGTTATGCTCACATTGCATGAAAGATTCTTTAAAGGGCTTTATACATTGGCTGCACAGCAAAAAATCTTTTTCTGGCAGTTTCAAAATGTCACAACTGTGCATGGCTTACAGAATCAGGAGACAGTGAGCTGGTACTGATAGGTAATGAGTGGGCAGACAAAATCACAAGTCTCCTTGAAACTTGCTTGAGTGGGCGATATCACCAGAATTTATGCATGATCCTCAGATATGTGAAAACCTAGCCACTTCCTGACAGAAATTACTGGACAATAATCAGGAGGTCTGGCTGATATCAGAGCTACTTAGACCCAATGTAGTGATCTTTACACAAAAAAATTCTCTAACAGAGAACAATTAACTCAGCATAGATTGGATTTGAGTCTGAGACCTTCAATCAGTAACTGAGTACACCAGAGATACAGTAATTAATTTGTGAATACAATACTTACTGAATTGCTTTATTCATATAAAAATGTCCAAAACTGCAGTTATGTTTGATATTAACCTGACTCAGGGTCCATGATCTGCAACTTTCAAACTAGCTACCATTTTTATAATTATGGAAATGTGAGGTGTGACCAGTCCTGAAGGCATAGTGCAAGATTCACCCAGGAGCAGAACTGCAACAGTGCCAGAAGAGAAATCTGTCAGAAATTAGGTGTTTGCAATGTGGCAATATACAGTTTACTCTTACTACCCTGTAAAACCAGCATAATGTAATTTGTTGGTCCCACAAATATTCAACAGCATGAAGTACAATGTGCTCTGATCCCTGTCTACACATGAGTATCCTCACTCAGTTATTTTTCAATAGACAACAGTGTTAGTCTTAAAAGCAGCGTGTTGGGTTGACAAGGTGGTGACATCAAAGAGATATGAAGAAGTAGCTTCCTCAGACTGAGGAATGTAGGTGTCTTCCATCACAATCTGATGTTTTTGACAAGACTCAGGCAATGCAGAGCAGAAAGGGAATTCACCTGCTAGCTGAGAAACAGACAAGCTTGATTTGAGGAGTTTGTTGTCTCTGTGGGATCGAGTATGAACTCACACAATAAATAAACTTCAAATGAGATGGGGCATTAACAAGAGGAGGCATTCATATTATTTAAAAATATCAGCTGACTAACAGCCCAGCAGTCTTTCAGCAGCTAGGGAGCTGTCTGGCTCTGACCTCTGAACCCAATTCAATTTGGTGGTAGGTGAGGTGTTCCAGGTGGGGCAGGGGTACATTTGCAAATGGACTTCATTGTTCAGCTAGGTCCTTGGTTCCAATTGTTCTCCAGTGACAGTTGGTTGTGTATGAACATTTGGAGAGGGAAAGATTTTACTTGACTGTGATGCCAATTACAGATGAATTGCTTGTTGATTGCACTCACATAGAAAATTTGTGTTCTTGGCTGAGGCAGCAGAGGTGATTGGTTCATGATGGGCTGTACCCCATAATGACCAGCCTCTAGTATCTGGTATAAATACCAGTGACTGCTCTCAGCTTTCTCCTTCTCTGAGGTTGTGATTGTTTAAGCTGCTGTTTACTGCTGTGCATGGTTCCCAGCTCTCATATATCCCCTTCACTCGAACACTAATCCTAACCAATCAGTTCAGTTCTCCATCTCCATCTACACCATAGAACAGTTATAGCACAGGAAGAGGTCATTAAACCCATCACTTCTGTGCTGGCTGAATAAACTAGGAATTTATTCTACTGACACTTTCCAGCACCTGTAGCCATTCAGGGTAATCAACTTCAGATACAGATCCAGGTTCCTTTCAAATGAGTTGAAGCTCTCTGCTTCAACCACCAAATTAGCAGCAAATTCCAGATACCCACCACCCTCATGAAAAAATTTTACTCATGTCCGCAATAATCACTCCACCAATCATCTTAAATCTGTGCCCACGGATATTTGACCTGTCTTCCATGGGAAACATGTCTTCCCTCTCTATTGAATCCTGATGAAAAGTTCTTCCCCTTCTTCTCTGAAGCTGATCGATCTGCTGTACGTTTTCTGGCTCCACTCTTTATCCAGAGTCAAAAGGTGTGGCACTGGAAAAGCACAACTAGTCGGGCAGCATCCAAGGAGCAGGAGAGTCGACGTTTCTGGAATAAGCTCTTCATCAGGAATGAAGGATTTCGACCTGAAACATCGATTCTCCTGCTCCTCAGATGCAGCCTTATCTGCTGTTCTTTTCCAGCGCCACATTTTTCAACTCTGATCTCCAGCATCTACAGTCCTCACTTTCTCCCATTCTTTATCCACTCTGACTCTTCAGCATCTGCATTTCTCACTATCTCCTCTCCACTATATTCAAGTCCCTCATTGTTTTGTACACCTTACATCCCCTGCAACTTGTTCTGTTCTCAGGAAAACAACTTAAACCTATCTCGTCTCTACTCAGAGCTTCCATGTTCCAGACCTGGCAACATTTTTGTAAATTTCCTCTGTACTCTCTCTGAAATAATTATGTCCTTCCTGTAACGTGGTGGCCAGAACTGTACACAATAACCCAGCTGCAGTCTAACCAGTGTCTGATATAGTTTCCACATTATATCCTTGTTCTTGTTTTAATAACTCCTCCAATGAAGGAAAGTATCCTTATTCTTGATGTAGTGATTGGAATTAGGTTGGCCTGATGGATCTCATTGAGTGTGAGATCCCTGATTGAGGCTGTTAACCTGGGCCAATCAGGAAGCCCTGGCTGACAGAGGTAAACAGGAGTCTCAGAGAGTCTCCTCACTCTAGGGACTGGCCTTGAGCTGGCTGGTCAGAGTCAATGTACTGTGCTCGTGTAAATAAAGGGGGACTTGGTGACAGGATACTGTCCTCTGTGCAGTGATTTCACTTTACCACCATATTTACCTGGCCTGCCACCTTCAGGGATCTGTGCACATCCACTCCACGATCTCTCAATTCCTCTACCCACTCAATATCCTCCCATTTATTGCATATTCCCTTGGTTTGTTTGTCCTGCTCAAAAGTAAAATCTCTATTTCTCTGGATTGAATTCTACTTGCCATGTTTTCACCCACTTACCA
The DNA here is from genome assembly GCF_020745735.1 of Hemiscyllium ocellatum. Taxonomy (NCBI): domain Eukaryota; kingdom Metazoa; phylum Chordata; class Chondrichthyes; order Orectolobiformes; family Hemiscylliidae; genus Hemiscyllium; species Hemiscyllium ocellatum. The sequence goes on along the minus strand of NC_083432.1, from coordinate 49,375,576 downwards.
AACCACTGATATCACCCTGCCATCCACAGTCACCCTGTCCACTATAAGTTAGACGCCACTTTATGTGTCTTCTGCAAATTTGCCAATCATGCTTCTGATACTTAAATCTAAATTATCAATATATAAAACAAAGAGCAAAGGAGCTCAATGAAACACCACTAGAAGCTGCTTTCCATTCACAGAAACATCTTTGTTTCCTGTCAATGACCCAGTTTTTGATACAATTCACCGCAATCCTCTATATCGCACAGCCCTTATTTTTCTGACCAGCTTGCCACATGGAACTTTGACAAATGTCTCTCTGCAGACAACATTTGTTGCATCAGGAATTAATTCACCTGTTAGATTAGATTAGATTAGACTTACAGTGTGGAAACAGGCCCTTCGGCCCAACAAGTCCACACCGACCCGCCGAAGCGCAACCCACCCATACCCCTACATTTACCCCTTACCTAACACTATGGTCAATTTAGCATAGCCAATTCACCTGACCCGCACATCTTTGGACTGTGGGAGGAAACCGGAGCACCCGGAGGAAACCCACGCAGACACGGGGAGAACGTGCAAACTCCACACAGTCTGTCGCCTGAGTCGGGAATTGAACCCGGGTCTCAGGCGCTGTGAGGCAGCAGTGCTAACCACTGTGCCACCGTGCCGCCCACAAAAAAATCCAGTTAAGTTAGAGAGCCACATCCTTCGCTTTACAAAACGTCACTGACTACCCCTTACTCAGCTATGCTCTTCCAAGTAATGACTAGTCTTATCTCTCAATGTTGATTCTAGTTAGTTGGCCACTGAGGTCAGACTGACACCCAACATCCATCATCTTTTTCATCTCATCTTTACTTTCTACTCCTTCGATTCCACCTTCACCAAGATCTAACCTGAAAATCACCTGCCCCCTACATAAACTGACATTGTTAATCATTCCTTTCTAAACATATCATTAGTGCATTCTCCTTAAAATATAACCCTGATCCATTTGCCATCTCAGTGATTCCTATGCTATCAATCATGACTCAGTGTTAGTTTTCCCACTTTCTAAAATTGTGTGCTCAAACCCACATCAATGACTGAGTCAAAATATCCAGGTAAACTCTGCAGTAGCATTGGCATTAAAAGTTACACAGTCCAATGCCAGTACTGAGGGAGTGCATTACTGTCAGAGGGTCAGTGTTACGGAGTGCAGCACTGTCAAAGGGTCAGTTCTAGGGGAGTGCCGCACTGCCGGAGGGTTAGTACTGAGGGAGCGCTGCACTGTCGGAGGGTCAGTACTGAACGAGTGCTGCACTGTCAGAGGGTCAGTGCTGAGGGAGTACTGCACTGTCAGAGGGTCAGTGCTAAGGGAGTGCTGCACTGTCAGAGGGTCAGTGTTGAGGAAGTGCTGCACTGTCAGAGGGTCAGTGCTGGGGGAGTGCAGCTCTGTCAGAGGGTCAGTGCTGGGGGGAGTGTTGCACTGTTCAATTGTCATCTTTATTAAACAAGCCTTCCATTGCTATCCAGGTAAATTTTAAAAATCCCACAGTCACTGTTTTGAAAGCGAGAAGAAACATTGATCTGCAAAGGTTAATCAGAGGTCAGAGAATTGGGCACACTTTGAGAATCAGCAAAGAATGACTAGAAAAAGGAGAACATAGAGTTTGTGAGAAAGTTAACTGGTAATATAAAAGCAGATAGTAAATGTTTCTGTCAACAATTGAATAGGAAAAGAGTAATTAATGGTAGCATTTGTCTTGTACAGAATGCACCTTGGCATTTGATAATGAGAAATAAAGAGACAGCAAAAAAGTTTTGAAAAGATATTTTGCATCTGACTTCATAATAGATGACTGAGAAAACTTCCAAAAAAGAAGTGACTAGAATGATGAAATTGAAACAAACACCAACTCCAGGGAAAGTTTGTTCAGAAAACTATTTTACCTAAAAGCTATCAAGACTCCAGAATGACTTCAATCATGGTGGCAGAACAGATATTAAATACATCTAATATAATCTTTCAAAATTCTTCAGATTCTGCTAAGGTTGGAAATAGTAAATGCAACAGGTTGAGTGAGTGTGTAAAATATTTTGATGAAGGCTACGTGTGAACTTGTGCATTTCGGCAGGAAGGTAAAAAGTGAGGTCTGCAGATGCTGGAGATCACAGCTGAAAATGTGTTGCTGGTTAGAGCACAGCAGGTTAGGCAGCATCCAAGGAACAGGAAATTCGACGTTTCGGGCATAAGCCCTTCATCAGGAATGTCATTCCTGATGAAGGGCTTATGCCCGAAATGTCGAATTTCCTGCTCCTTGGATGCTGCCTAACCTGCTGTGCTTTAACCAGCAACACATTTTCAGCATTTCGGCAGGAAGAATAGAAACACAGTAGTCTGTTTAAATGGATAGATATTATAGATCACAGAGTGACCTGGATGTCCTGGTACATAACTCACAAGGTTAGTATCTAGGTACAGCAAATGATTAAGAAGGTAAATGGAATAATGTAATGAAAGGAAAAATGAGCATAACAGTTCTGTCCACAGAAATGACCCTGAGCTTCCAGTTGCCTGCCACGTTAACACCCCACCCTGTTCCCCAGCCAACATCTCTGTCTCAGACTTACTGCTGTACTCCATTGAGACTCAGCATGAGCTAGAAGGACAGCACCTCAGTTTCTGCTTGGGAACTGGACAGCCTTCTGTACTCAATATCGAGTTCAATTTTAGGTCTTGAACTCTCCCATGTCCTTACCTCCAATGCCCACAGTCAAGCCTTGACTTCTGCTACTACGCATTATTAGCCACTAACATCCCCAGTTACAGCTATTCATCCTTCTAGCCAGATCATTATCTGTCCACCTGCTCTTCCCTCTTTTTGGGCTCTACTCCCACCTATCATTTACTCCTTATCCCCTCCCCTTGTCCTATCTTCTACATATAAACCGACATTTGTCCAGTTCTGAGAAAGGATCTGAAACATTAACTCGGAGCAGTCTCCACGGATGCTGCCAGACTGCTGAGCTTTTCCAACAGTTTCTGTGCTTGTTTATAACAATTAAGAGAGTCAATGGAGTTGGGGGGTTGCAGTCTGGAAAGTGGAGTCATGAACAGATCACCACAACCTTCTTGAACAGGAGAGCAAACTCAAAGGGTCGAATGGCCTACTCCTGCTCATATTTTCCCCACAGTAGGGGACAGAAAAATCAGTCATAAAGCTTCTGTGAATTGGAAAGAGAAAACTGCAGCCTTAACATCATTCGCTTAAACAGCAGCAACATGGCATGTATAAGGATCAAGATCCAAACAATACAGGCTTCAGAGACCCTTACCAAATGGCAACACCATCAGGTATAATGGGGAGGAAAATTACAGGATGAAAAACAAGTTTTTTGAAGCAAGTATCAACCCATCAAACTCGTGTCAGAGCTAGTCTGGAGGCAGTGTGACTTTGATTAAATGTTTCCACAGATAAGGGTTTTTAACAGGAGCACTGTGACAACGAATTAACACCCAGTGACGCAGATGAGACTGAACGAAGCAGAGATCATGATTGAGAACAAGCTGGAACATGCAATGGCTTGGAATATTGCTTCTGCTCAGCTAAAAGGACTTCAGCAAAATGCAGGTAAAAAGGGGAGGAACATAAAGTTAACATGCCCCAGTGACCTCCACTGGAGAGGATGGTAAAAAGATTATTATAGGTAACACTCCTTTTGAAATTACTCAGGCAGAAATGAACTTCATGCCAAAAACATTACAAATATGTTTAAGCTGAGTATGTCCCAGTGTGGTGCTGGGATAAGAATCTATTGCAGGATGCTCAATTCACTTTTGAACACTTCAGCGTTCCAAGTAGTTTAGACTCTTCATGAGAACAATAAAATCACCAGAGTAAGTCATCCAAAAAAACTGAATTGTAATTTATTAGCCTATCCTTTGGTTCCAGTTCTAAAGAATTGTTTTTTAGTTTCAGCGATGCTGACCTTAGGTGTTCAATGGAATCCTGAGCAAAGATCTCTCAGAACAAACCCACAAATGGAAAGGAAAGGAGACTCAATGATAACAGGGAACTCTAAGGGTCAAAGGTAGTCAGGAACACAGGGAGAAGCTGATTTATAAAACACACAATCACTTGGCACGCTTCAAAATGAAAGAAAATATATTAAAAGATCAAAAAGGTGAATAGATTTTATTAGCTGTTTTCTCAAAGGGACTGGATTACAAAAGTGAGGCAATGGTTTGGTTCATTTATATTGCCTCGGTCACATTGTACCTGGGGTATCGTATGTATCCCATCTCAGGATACATTGGACTTGGAAGGAGTGATTCCCAAATTCATGAGAACAATTACAAATTGAAAGAATTAAATTACAGGCTGATTGGACTAGAATTGTGTTCCCTCGACTATAGAGGATTAAGGATTCTAATTGAAGTGTTTAAGTAATTAAAGAATTTGCCAGATTCAATAGAGAAAGACTTCTGCTGATGTCTACCCCGCCTCTGCAGTTATGTTCAAGCCCAATTGGAGAGTGAGCACATGGTTTCCATCCATGTTCTTGATGTCTTCAGAGAGAGGTGGGCATTGTGGGGGATGCAGGGCTTTATTTCCCCTTCCAACTCTATTTTGATTTAGTTCCCTCCCTCTCTCCATACCCCACCTTTTAGCGTTTAGAAAAGATAAAATGAGGTGATTTTTTTGAAATGTGTAAGATACTGAGGGAATTTGACACAGAGGACCATGAAAGGATGTTCCCTTTTGTGGGAAAGACTAGAACTAGGGAAACAATTTAAAACTAAAGTATCTCTCTTTGAAGATGTGGATGAGGTGCACTTTTTCTCTGTGAGGGTTGTTAGTCGATTGGAACTGTATTTCCAAAAGCATAGAATCATAAAATACAGCAGAGGCCTTTAGGCCCATCAAGTCCGTACTGCCAAAACTACACTAAATCTACACTCGTCCCAAAGCCTTGATGTTGTGACATTTCAAGTAGTCATCCAATGATTTTTTTAAAGATTATGAGGTTTCTTGCCTCAACTACCCTCCCAGGCAGTGCATTCCAGACTCCCACTACCCTCTTGGTGAAAATATTTTTCCTCAAATCCCCTCTCAACATCCTGGTTTTCGGCAGTGGAGTCAAGGTCACAAATTTATTCAAGGCTGAGTCAAAGAGAATTTTGAAAGACAAGGGAGTCAAGTGCTATGGAGAGAAGATACAGAAGGAGAATAGAGGACACAACCAGATCAACCATGATTTTATGGAATGGTGAAGCAGGTTTGAGGGGCTGAATGGCCTATCATTGTTCCTGTGCTCCTGAAGGGCCTGTTCCTACGGTCCAACAAGCCAAGGTTTCAATCTCTGTCCAAACTTCCCTCCAGACTTTTCAGCAATGCAGTTATAACAGAACAGGGGGCCTCCATGTTCTTGGGTATTGGCACAAGGAGGTGTGTTACATGGAAACTCTGCAGAAGGGATATGGGCCAAAGGCAGGGATATGGAGTTAGGCCATGATCTCATCGAATGATAGAGGGGCTGAATGGCCTACTGTTGTTCCTGTGTTCCTCAGCTGGGATTGTTCTCCTTACAACAGAAAAGATTAATCGGAATGTTTAAAATCAGAAAGTATTTTCATGTCATAATTAAAAGAAATAACCATTTCCACCGACAGATGTGTCTGTATCCAGAGGATACAGGTTTAACAAAATCAACAAACATAACGTGATAATGATAAAATCTTGGTATTGATTTTTGAATTCAGTAATCTGATTGCACCTGGGACTGAAACAGTTTTAAAAAGGAAAAGCACTGACTTTACATGGCCACAAGCAGAGGACTACGCATTGTCAAGTCATGAGGACCAATGTGAGATGAGTAAAGATCATCTGAGCTAGAACTAATATTTTGTCAAAAGGCATTAAAATCAGTCAGCTCAGTTAGGTGTGATAGATTTCCTCATCTCTGAATTGATTCACAACTGTATGCACATTTTCACAAACGGGATTTTGATTAGCCCACAACTAGAGTGCTGCGTGCAGGTTCGGGTCCCCACATGATAGGAAGGATGGGATTGCACTGGAGGGGGTGCACAGGAGATTCCCCAGGATGTTGCCTGGGATGGAGCAGGTTAGCGATAAAGAGAGGCTGGATAAGCTTCGGTTATTTTCTTTGGAGCAGAGAATGTTGAGGAGGGACCTGTTCGAGGTGTGTAAAATTATGTGGGGCATAGATGGGGGTGGGGGGATGGGAAGCAACTGTTCCCCACAGTAAAGATGAAAGCCAGGAGGTTTAAACGTTTTTACCCAGAGTGTGGTGGGTGTTTGTAATGATCTGTCTGGGAGGGGAAACCTCACAACCTTTAAATACTACTAGGGTCAGTGTGTGAATTGTCATAAGATTCCAGGCTACGGGCTAAGTATGGGAAGTGAGATTTCGTGCAGATTCGATTTTGTTTTAGTGGTACAAACTTGATGAGTCAAAGAGCCCTTCGATATTGTATAATTCTATGAACCTCCCCTATAATTAGGAAATTTAAAGAAATATAACATCTCCAGGTAGAATACAAAAAACAAATTGCATTTCAAGGAATTATTTGCAGCAACACAGAGGCGATGGATTTTTGATTGTAATTGGAACCAGCTGGAGAAAGTGTTCTCTCAGTCTCTCAGAAAGCACCTAGTGACTGACCTGGTTAAAAAGAACCACCAGAGTCAAAGAGAGTGGTGCTGGAAAAGTACAGCCAGTCAGGCAGCATCCGAGGAGCAGGAGAATCGACCTGTCGAGCACGAGCCCTTCAATAGGCTTATGACACACCAGAAGACTGAGGTCCGAAAGGAGATCTGAAGCTTGCTGAGATACAGGACATCGATTAAATAACCTGCATGAAGCGGTCTCAAGAACATCCCAAGGACTTTAAGCTCCATATTCCTTTCATCTTCCTTTTGTACATGGCACAATTGAATTGAATTGAGTTGAATTTATTGTCACATGTACTGAGGCACAGTGAAAAGCTTTGTCTTGCAAGCAATCCAGGCAGAACCCAGGCTGCTGGGGCATGTCCAACTTCAAGCCTGTAAACCCTGAGGAAGGGCTTATGCCTGAAACTTCGATTCTCCTGCTCCTCAGCTGCTGCCTGACCTGCTGTGCTCCTCCAGCACCACACTCTTGACTCTGATCTCCAGCATCAGCAATCCTCATTTTCTACCTTTAAGCCTGTAAGCTCTGGTTTGTTTCATTTTTACTCTTTGTGCTAAGGCATGTGATTATTGGGACTGTTGTGAGTATTTTAAGAACAGCATCACTAAGTCGGGATAGTCTGTCGGGTTTTTGGCTTGGATGAGTTCTCTAGTGTTTTATTTTCTGTTCTTTGTGTTTCATTCCGTAATTTTGTAAATAAATTCTGTTTGTTTAAAACTTGGCAGTTGGACTAGCTAATTCACTGTGGGAATATTCATTTATATAATTGCAAAGTTACGGTCTGGGCTACCTGCTTAAAAATGTTTTGAGGGGTTGGGCCTGGTCCATAATAGAATGTGCTTACGTGTGTGCAAGCTGGATAAAGTGTGTGTGTGTGTGTGTGTGTGTGTGTGTGTGTGTGTGTGTGTGTGTGTGTGTGTGTGTGTGTGTGTGTGTGTGTGTGTGTGTGAGACAGGCCACTTGGAGTGTTATAAAAACCCACCTTGATTCACTTGTGTCCTTTCAGGAATGAAATCTGCCATACTTACCTGGTTTAGATTGTGACTCTTACCGGCGGTTCGCCTATAGATTGGTGCTCCATGTTTACTGTGAAAACTTTAGGGTAAATAGGCAAAGTCTTTTCCCAGGGGTCAGGGAGTCCAGAACTAGAGGGCATAGGTTTAGGGTGAGGGGGGAAAGATATAAAAGGGACCTAAGGGACAACTTTTTCACGCAGAGGGTGGTACGTGTATGGAATGAGCTGCCAGAGGAAATGGTGAAGGCTGGTACAATTGCAACATTTAAGAGGCATTTGGATGGGTATATGAATAGGAAGGGTTTGGAGGGATATGGGCTGGGTGCTGGCAGGTGGGACTAGATTGGGTTGGGATATCTGGTCAGCATGGACGGGTTGGACCGAAGGGTCTGTTTCCATGCTGTACATCTCTATGACTCTATGAGATCACAGACCTAAGCAGTACAGAAAGTAAATAATAGGTAAACAGCAGCAAAAACAAAAACACAGGTACAGGTGAATGTAAAGCGTTTGCGAGTCCATTCAGTATTCTAACAACACTGGGGTAGAAGCTGTTGTGAAACCGGCTGGTGCGTGTGCTCAGGCTTCTGTACCTTCTCCCTGATGGTAGAGGTTGTAGAAAAACATTGCCAGGGTGGGATGGATCTTTGAGATTGCTGGCGGCCTTTCCTTGACAGCGGGCCAGGTAGATAGATTCTATAGATGGGAGGTTGGCCTTTGTGATTGTCCGGGCCAAGTTCACCGCTCTCTGTAACTGTCTCCGATATTGAATGGTACAGTTGCCATACCGGGTAGTGATACATCCAGACAGAATGCTTTTGATGGTGCACCTATAAAAGTTGGCAAGGATATTCGCCGTCATGCCAAATGTTCTCAGCTACCTGAGGAAGAAGAGACGTTGTTGGGATTTTGTAACCAGTGCGTCCACATGAAGAATCCAAGAAAGCTTGTTGTGGATGACCACTCCCAGGAGTTTGACACTCTCCACTCATTCCCCCTCTCTTTAACTTTGTTATGTAGTGGATAATAAAATTGCCCTTTCTTTCACTCAAGAAAATCTTGTCAGTGGCACCTTACAGACATGAGGTAACTACGTTGTCCCTGGTGTGAGGTACATCCTTGTGTTGGTGAAGAAAAGTAAATATTTATTGTGGCCAACTGAGGAATTTGGAAAGACCGAGCTGATTCACCGGGTTGTAAGAAAAGAATCTGAACTGAAAGTTCAGGATAAAAGTTTTTCAAAGCAGTGAGTTAGACAATAGACAATAGGTGCAGGAGTAGGCCATTCGGCCCTTCGAGCCTGCGCCACCATTCAATATGATCATGGCTGATCATCCTTAATCAGTATCCTGTTCCTGCCTTATCTCCATAACCCTTGATTCCACTATCCTTGAGAGCTCTATCACCTGGAGAGGCAGCAGATCAGATTCAATGGGAACTTTCAAATGAGAAGTGGATAAATATTCAAAAGGAGAAAAGAAAAAGGACTGATTATGTAACTCCTTCAAAGAGCTGATGGCATAGCCTGAATGGGCTGAATGGCCTCCATCTGCACGGTACCATTTTATAATTCAATGAGTTTTGAAAGAGGACAAATACAGGGTGAGGGCAGCATTGTCCTTTCTCGTTATTTATCCTGCTTCCCCCAAACAAACTGGCACATCCGAGGAACTGAGTTACATGTCTTCCAGTTCTATCCCACACACATCAACATCTCCAGGAGAAAAGAGACACTCATGTCCTGCCCTCAATCACGGGCTGGACACAGCTTTCTGTTTCTCAGAACCCGACTGTAGGGTATTTTCTTAAATTGCATTTGTATAGCTGCCCACTGTCTGAATTTTAACAGAATAGGGCCAGTCACTTTACATCCAGGTCTGCTTTTAATATGCAAAGATGGATGAGAAAGCAGAGGGTTAATCTTCAATTTATTCAAACTTTGGATTCCCAGAGAGGGGGTTTTCAGTGCCTCTGACCCAGGCAGTGGTCTCTGTAGACAGAGAGGTGGGGGGTGGGGGGGAGGGGTGGTTGTAGACTGTGCTTCAGATCAAACCAGACAACAGCTCAAAGACAGTAATAACCAGCCAGCCAATAGGAAGGGTCTGTTCGGTGCTACTTCCTCCCCTGGGAGCCCCTGCCACCAATTACTGGGCAACAAGACCAAAGAGCATGTCTGAATTTCTCAGCATGGAGAATCCTCCTGAACTCCCCCATTCCCCATGGGTTAATCCTTTTGGGAGCCTTCTGTTTGCAAACAGCCACAGAGATCCAAGTCTATCCCAGCGATCAAATCCACCATCTGTGCTTTCCTGCTAATTTTCACACCGACAAACTCTGATTCTTTCCATTAGGCACGGAGCAACCTCTCTCCCATCGACACGATCAGTCTCCGTGCAGGGGCCCAGACAGAGTGTACTGGATGGAGATAGGTGCAGCAGATGGGACAAAGGGATTTAGAAGGAAAGAGAATATTTGCAGGATTTAGAGGAAAGGCAAGAGACACAAAGAATGAGACCGAGGGAATAGCTCTTGTGGAGAAGCCATGGGGTGTAATCAAAAACATAAGATGTAAGAGCAGGAGTAAGTCATTTACCCCATTGAATTTACCCTGCAATCAGATCTGATAATCCTCAACTCTACTTTCCTGTCTTTTCCCTATAACTCTTGATTCCCCTTCTTAATTAAACATCTGTCCGTCTCAGCCTTGAATATATTCCATGACCCAGTCTCACAACCCTCTGCAGGAAAGAATTGTACAGATTCTCTATCCTCTCGGTACAACAGTTATTAGGGAAGGCAAATGGAATTTTAGCAACTATTGTTAAAGGAACAGAGTATAAAAATAGAGAAGTGTTGCTGCAATGATACAAGGCATTAATGTGACTGCACCTGGAGGAGGGATGTAGCTATATTGGAGGTAGTTCACGCAGGGTTCACTAGACCGATTCCAGAGCTGAGCTCCCCAGCCCACCCCACACCCCCCTATTTATCTCTCAGCTCCCCCCCCACCCCTCACATTCCTGATGAAGGCCTTATGTCTGAAACGTCGACGCTCCTGCTCCTCGGACGCTACCTGACCTGCTGCGCTTTTCCAGCACAATTTTTGACTCCAGAGGTGGGGAGTTTGGAATATGTAGAGATTGAGCATTTTAGGCTCCGCAGGATTTAGGAGAATGAGAGGAGATCTAATTGAGGTCTTTAAGATGCTAAAGGGAATTGATAAAGTAGAAATAGAGATGGTTGCTCATGTGGGACAATCTCGAAGAAGAGGTCGTTGTTTTAGGATAAAGGGCAGCAAATTTAAAACAGATCTGAGGAGACATTATCTCTTTCTAAAGACCATGAATCTGTAGAATTGACTCTCCCAGACCGCAGTGGATACAGTCATAGAGTCATACAGCACGCAAACATCAGTCCAACCTGTCCACAATTACCTTGTTCCAAAACTAAACTAGTCCCACTTGCCTGTGTTTGGTCCATATCTATCTGAATCTTTCTTACCCATGTAGCTGTCCAAATGTCTTTTAAATATTGTAACTGTACCTGCATCTACCATTTCCTTTGGCAGTTCATTCCATATACAAACCAACCTCGGTTTAAAAAAGGTCCCCCTCAAGGTCTTTTTAAATCTCTTATCTCTCACCTTACAATGATGCTGGGGCATTGAGTTTATTTGAGGAGGAAAGTGACAGATTTTTAATTAGTAATGGTTTGTAGAGTGAAAGGGATTGAGCAGAAAAGTGGTGGTGAGGCTGAGATCTGATCGTATTAGATGGTGGAACAGGCTCGAGGAGCTGAATAGCCTTCTCCTGCTCCGAGTCCTTACCTTCTTATGTTCTCAGAGAAAAAAATCCTCTTTATCTCTGCCTTAAACAACTTGGGGTATAGACAGGAGATTGGCATCAGGTATTAGAGATGGCACAGGCGCAGTGGCCTGAACGATCTCCGTCTGCTATTGGTTGTTGGAAAAACATCTGATTCACTAATGTCCTTCAGGGAAGGAAATCTGCCATCCTTACCTGGTGTGGCCTACATGTGACTCCAGATGTGGTTGACTCTCAATTGCCCTCTGAAATAGCCTGACACGCCACACAGTTGTATCAATCACCACAAAGTCTCAAAGAATAAAACCAAATGGATCACCAGGCATTGACCTAGGCACATTGACTCCAGACTGCATGGAGTCTCATGGCCTCAGGTCAAATATGGACAAGAAAACTTCCTGCTGATTACCATATGCAAAGCCTAGTCACTGATAAATCAATGTTCCTCCATGTGGAACACCAACTGGAAAAAGAACTGAGAAAAGCAAGAGCACAGAATGTTCCCTGCATGAGGAACATTAATGTCCATCACCAAGAGCTGCTCAGCAGCTGCAAAACACTGCAAACTGGGCGAGACTCAGACAGCTGGTGAGGGAACCGACAAGAGCGACAAGCTATTTGAATTCATCCTCATCCATCTGCCCCTGACCAAAGTGTGAGTCCACACCTGTGTCAGTGTCAGTAAGAGTGATCACTACACAGTCGCTGGGGAGAGAAACAGACAGATGCAGATCGCAACTGTGCTGGGCTCAGAACAGGAGTAATGACTGGGAAAGGAACAGGCAGGGAGGAGAGATCCTGGGGGGCACGGGCAGTGGGTGCAGGGGAGAGAGATCCTAAGGATATGGGCAGTGTGGAGGGGGGAGAGATCCTGGGGGGCACGGGCAGTGGGTGCAGGGGAGAGAGATCCTAGGGATATGGGCAGTGTGGAGGGGGGAGAGATCCTGGGGGGCACGGGCAGTGGGTGCAGGGGAGAGAGATCCTAGGGATATGGGCAGTGTGGAGGGGGGAGAGATCCTGGGGGCACGGGCAGTGAGGGGAGAGAGATCTAAGTGGGCACGGGCAGTGATGGCGGGGTGACATCCCTGGGGATCAGGCAGCTGGGGAGGGGGGAGAGATCCAGGGTGGGGGGCACAGGCAGTGAAGGGGACAGGAACAGGGAGAGTGGAGTGACTCTCCCAGTAACAGACTGACCAGGGAGAGCTGCTTTAACAGAACTGAAATGGGACATGAAAGAAAAGGAGGTCAGTAATTTTTGGGTATTTCTCTCTTGTCTTTAGAACTTCAAAACTGTATCTCTTCAACTGATAGAGTTTGGATTTAAAGGCTGTTCTCAAAACTTGGACAAGCATCTGGACGTACATGGAATAGTGTAGGTTAGATGGGCTTCAGATTGGTATGACAGGTCGGCACAACATCGAGGGCCAAAGGGCCTGTACTGCGCTGTAATGTTCTATGTTCACCTCACACCAGTCCAGGACAGGAGAATATCAGACACAGTCATATCCAGACGGGCTCAGGCTTGTTCTTAACCCTGTCTCTGACAGCTCACTAACATGATCGGGTTAGGGGTTAAATAAAAATAACCCTGGAACTGGCAGAATTGGTCAGGTGACCTCCTTCAGGACTGGCTGATTCGAGGACATTGCAAACAACTGAAATGTTGCTGATACTCTCAGAGCTCCCCTGGGGAGGGGGCTCTGGTTAGGGTCATGGTATCAGTGAGGATGAGCTGGACGAGTCTCAGGAACAGACCGAGTGACCAGGAGAGGTCACAATCGGACACTGAGACAGCCTAACACCAGCCATTCCATCAGACATGGACCAATAAAGAGTGAGAGAGTGAGAGAGATTGGTCAGACATAGCATTACATAAATGGTGTCACAGTCAGTGACCAGCTTGTCACCACATGGAGCTTTCACTATTAGTAACTGATGCATTCAGCACTGAGGGAGTGCTGCACTGTCAGAGGGTCAGCACTGAGGGAGTGCCTCACTGTCAGAGGGTCAGTACTGAGGGAGTGCCTCACTGTCAGAGGGTCAGTGCTGAGGGAGTGCCTCACTGTTAGAGGGTCAGTACTGAGGGAGTGCTGCACTGTCAGAGGGTCAGTACTGAGGGAGTGCTGCACTGCTGGAGGGTCAGTACTGAGGGAGTGCCTCACTGTCAGAGAGTCAGTGCTGAGGGAGTGCCTCACTCTCAGATGGTGAGTGCTGAGGGAGTGCTGCACTGTCGGAGGGTCAGTACTGAGGGAATACTGAACTGTCGGAGGATCAGTACTGAGGGAGTGCTGCACTGTCAGACGGTCAGTACTGAGGGAGTGCAGCACTGTCGGAGGGTCAGTGCTGAGGGTGTTCCACACTGTCAGAGGGTCTGTGCTGAGGGAGTGCGATACTGTCGGAGGGTCAGTGCTGAGGTAGTGCCTCACTGTCGGATGGTCAGTGCTGAGGGAGTGCTGTACTGTTGGAGGGCCAGTGCTGAAGGAGCGCCACACTGTTGGAGGGTCAGCATTGAGGGAGCATTGCACTGTCTGAGGGTCAGTGCTGGGGAGTGCCACACTGTCAGAGTGTCAGTGTTGAGGGGTGCGACACTGTCGGAGGGTCAGTACTGAGGGAGTGCCACACTGTCGGAGGGTCAGTTTTGAGGGAGTGCCACACTGTCAAAGGGTCAGTGCTAAGGGCGCACTGCGCTGTCAGTGGGTCAGTGCTGAGGGAGTGCCACACTGTCAGAGGGTCAGTGCTGAGGGCGCGCTGCACTGTTGGAGGGTCAGTACTGAGGGAGTGCCTCACTATCAGAGGGTCAGTGCTGAGGGAGTGCAGCACTGTCGGAGGGTCAGTGCTGAGGGTGTTCCACACTGTCAGAGGGTCTGTGCTGAGGGAGTGCGATACTGTCGGAGGGTCAGTGCTGAGGTAGTGCCTCACTGTCGGAGGGTCAGTGCTGAGGGAGCGCCGCACTGTCGGAGGGTCAGTGCTGAGGGCCCGCTGCCCTGTCAGAGGGTCAGTGCTGAGGGAGTGCCACACTGTCAGAGGGTCAGTGCTGAGGGCCCGCTGCCCTGTCAGAGGGTCAGTGCTGAGGGAGTGCCGCACCGTCAGAGGGTCCATGCTGAGGGAGTGGGCCCTGCCTACAGGTTCCAGAATGGGGCTTGAGCAGCTGTCTCTGGTGGTCCAGTGTGTGACACTGAGCGGATGATGTATTTTCCCGGGGGGACAGGTCCAGCATTGATAGGGTCTCAGCAGCTGCAACGATGAAGGAAATTCCCAGGAAGCTGCAGGCAGAGAGCTGAGCGGATTGGGGAAGGCCTGATTCCTGCTGCACAGTCTTTAATAGCAGACAAGCCAATAACGAGACGTTAAATAGCAGAGAAAAACATAATGAGTTGTATTTTACTAGCACCAATCTTGACTTTCGGATCCCACCAAAGTGCTTCATTACCGATGAATTACTTTCGACTTACAGTTATAGGAAACATAGCAACAGGTTTCCACACAGCAAGGTTCCACCTACATCATTGTGATAATGGCTGATCATTTGTTGTTAGCGATGGGGGGACAATATCAGCCAGACACAGGCAAAAACCCTTCCGCTTTCATTGAAGGATGTTCAATTTCCATCTGAATGGTAGAAGCAGGCCCAGTTTAATACTTGTTTTGATAGACAGTCCCTCCCTCCCTGAGTGCTGGCCTGGATTCTGTATCTGTATGGATTCCTCATTGCTGTCTACGGACTGGGGGTTCATGCTTCATGGTTCTCAGGCTGAGTGGTCGAACACTGCTCCCAGAATCATATCCTCAAAAATTCCAGTCCTAATGCCATCAGCTGGACCCACTGACCTCAGTTCATTACAACCAAAGACTCCACACTACCTGCAAAGTCAAAGTAATTAACCTCTCTGTGTTTACCTTACACCGAAAGGTCACAGTGCATCCTGAATCTGTTTGTTATTCTACCTCCTTACTGTCAGATCATATTTAAAACAATGACATGGCAGATATAACCCAAGGCAGGTCAGATACTCAACACCTGGTCAATAATTCATCCCTTCATCACTGGGAAAATAAAACATATGCAAGTGACTTACATGAAAGGATTTAAACAACGTTCTGCCCACACTATCCTATTCTAACCACCTTTATCCCATTCAGTGCTTTGTACCCGTCTGTCAGATCAGATCTCCAGCAACGTCTGCTCCTCCCTCCTATCCCTCGTCAGGATTTGCTCTGGGATTGTCTCACGTCCTCACTTACATTCAGTGGCATCCTCTGAAGACATTGGGTCAGGTTCCACTCTGATGACTATCAGATCTCCCTCGCCCTCATCACCACCGTCTCCTCCACTGTCTCTGTGTAGCCCGACTACTTGTCCTGCAATCAGTGCTGGATGAGCCAAAATTTCCTTCAATTAAACACATGAAATTGGAATCATTGATGCTGGTCCCTGACATAAATTCCATAACTTCATCACCATCTCGACTGCACTGATTAACCCCAGTGGTAATCACTAACATTTAAAATGGTATTCAAATGTCCAGTTATTAACTGAAAGAATTACGTCCCAATATTTCATGTTTTAAACAAATAATTATGTACAATAATTACACAAAACAAAGACTCCTAAATTAGCTCAAAATAACATAATTACTTATGCATTATATCCCTTTTATGTTTACCTCACTCAGGAATTCCTCGTCACTTGTGGGAAATCAAGTCATTTCTGCCTGTACGGGGCTCTCCAATTCACGTCGATTTCACTGCAGTGTTCCAACTGTTCTCATTGGTTATTTATTTATTTCAAAGGGAATGGCGTCCAAAAATATGGAGGTCCTGCTAAAACTATTCAAGGCATTAGTTGGACCACAGCTGGAATATTAGTTGGACCCTTGATCTAGGGAAAGATATAACAACATTGGAGGAAGTCTAGAATAAGGTCCATTTGGTTGATATGAAGTACAGAGGGATTATTTTATCAGGAGATGCTGAGTAGGTCTGTGCTCATTGGAGCTGAAAATGTGTTGCTGGTTAAAGCACAGCAGGTCAGGCAGCATCCAAGGAACAGGAAATTTGATGTTTCGGGCCAGAGCCCTTCATCAGGAAGCTCATTGGAGTTTAGATGAATGACAGCAAACTTATTGAAAATTCTTAGGGGACTTGACAGGATGGGAGAGGAAAGATTGTCCTAAACAACAAACCCAAACAGCAGACAAAACGCATCCAGAAACTCTAGCCACACTACCATACACCAAAGACATCTCTGGAATGACTACCAGACTACTCCGATCCCTTGGCATCATGGTAACCCACAAACTCACCGATACACTGAATCAGTGACTGATGAACCACAAGGACACTGGACCAACAACCAGCAAAACGAATGTTGTTCTCAAAATACCCTGCAAGGACTGTAACAAACTCTACATTGGACAGACAGGCAGGAAACTAGCCACCAGGATACACTAACACCAACTAGCCACCAAGAGACATGACCCACTATCACTAGTATCCATACACACAGATGAAGAAGGACAACACTTTGACTGGGACAACACAGCCATCCTGGGACAGGCTACACAGAGACAAGCACGGGAATTCCTAGAGGCCTGGCATTCAAACCGGAACTCCATCAATAAACACATCGATTTGGACCCCATTTACCAACCTCTGAGAAAAAGAACTGGAAATGATATACCCACCTTAACAGACCAAGACACGTAAATAGAAAGCAAGACATAATAGCAGTGCTTCACCAGAGGCTCACTGATGACTTCACCTCACATGGTGGTGGAACGTCTGAGAACAAACTTACCAACTCAGCGAGCAAAAATACAACCTAAACTTCAACCTGAGCTACAAATCTTCTCCAAAATCACAGATTGTTTCCCCTTGTGGGAGAATCTAGGACTAGATGACATAATCTCAGAATAAAGGGTCACTCTGTTAAGACAGATGAGGAGGAACGTCTTCTCTCAGATGGTAGTGAAACTGTGGAATTCTTTAGCACAGAGGGGTGTTGAGGGTAAGTCACTAATATTCAATAATATGGAGGATCTGGTGTGGGACTGAACTGGACAAAGTTAAAACTCACACAACACCAGGTTATAGTCCAACAGGTTTATTTGGAAGCACTAGCTTTTGGAGCGCTGCTCCTTCATCATGTAGCTGTGGAGCAGGATCATAAGACACAGAATTTATAACAAAAGATCACAGTGTTATGCAACTGAAACAATATATTGAACAAATCTAGATTGCTGTTAAGTCTTTCATCTTTTAGAATGGGTTTCAGGTTTCTATTCATTGATATGTAAATGCCAGAACTTATTTCAAATTGCATTCTGAAGAAAACTCAAGGTTTCATATTAAGGCTTTAACATTCAAGGTTGAGATAGACAGATTTTTAATTAGAAAACAGAGGTGCTGGAGATCTCAGCGGGTCAGGCAGTATTCATGGAGAGAAAGCAAACTAACATTTTGAGTCTTCATCAGATGCTGCCTGACCCGCTGATCACCAGCAGTTTTTGTTTGCAGGTCAGTATTTGCAGTAATTTGCTCCTAGATTTTTAATCAGTAAGGGGACACAAAGATTATGGGGAAAAGGCAAGAAAATGGAGTTGAGGATGATCAGAATCAGCCGCGATCTCATTGAATGGTGGAGTAAACATGATGGGCTGAATGGTCTCCTTCTGCTCTTATGTCTGATGGTCTTATGGAGATGCGAAGTTTCTTGGGTTCTTCCACTAGTTTTACGAGCAATGTCCTGTCTCTCCTCAGTGTGGACTCTCCGAATCAAACATGGAATTCACTTTATTCTGCCAGGACCCCTACAATCATGGCCCCGTGCTATGGTTTGCAGCCAAATCACCATTCCCGACAGATTCCAGCCATGCTGTCCGCAGGATGAAACTAATCCAACTGCTTCCAGAATTCTAACCAAATCTTTTCTGCGTCTAAACAAAGCAGGTTTACTTGATTTGTTCCTGGGATGTGGGACCAATCTCATGGAGAAAGTGGGAACAGGTTATAACTGGTACCCACCAGAATTTTGAAGAATGAAAGTTAATCTTCATTGAAAGATTGAAGATCCTGGTTACAAGAGCAGGTCAGAGGCTGGGAATACTGCAGTGAGTAACTCCCCTCCCGACTCCCGCCTGTCCACCATCTACAAGGCACAAGTCAGGAGTGTGATGCAATACTCCCCACTTGTCTGGATGGGGGCAACACTGCATACACTTGACACTATCCAGGGCAAAGCAGCTGCTTGATTGAAACACATCCACAAACATCCACTCCCTTCACCGCCGGCGCTCAGTAGCAGCAGTGTGTACTGTCCACAAGATGCACTGCAGAAACTCACCAAACAGCACCTTCCAAACCTATGATCACTTCCAACTAGAAGGACGAAGGCAGCATATATAGGAACACCACCTCCTGGCAAGTTCCCCTGCCAATTTACCGTCGACACCCCTTTGAGTCTGAAGTCTATGTGAATAATTAATATCTCTAAGGGGATAAGTATAGAAATCATGTCTCTCCCAAAAGCTCAGAAATGAGTCACTTATTGTTTAGTGTTTCCTCACTTTAAATTCTGACCTAATTAAATAAACACAGGCCGCATGTGAAAACCTCTCACCACCAGCCCAGAAACTGTAATTACGCCCAGGCTACTTGACTCACATTTACTTTTGGTTTGTTTATTATTACCTGCAGCAGGTGTTTCCATTTCTCTTCATTTAACAATTCTGATTCCCTATCTACAAGTTACCTGTAAAATATTAACAGAAGGTATTTGACTCTCAGATTGTAGGATGGGAACTGCAAAGACTAAACCTTTATCTTTGCACTGTCATCAAGACTGACAACTTTTACCACGCTCTGGTATTTCCTCTCTCTGCACTGCCTTTGTCTTTCAGCTACTGAAAAGCTGATTCTTTGCCCTGGTTTCTCTCTAGCTCTATATTCCATGTCTTCCCAGCTGCTCTCCCACACTGTACCTTCCTCAAATCTGCCCTCATCCAAAACCTGGCTGCCCCTACCCTGACTTACACCAAACTCCATCCACCCAATGGCCTAAATTTTAAAATTCTCATCCCTGTTTTCAAATCCCTGTGTGGCCTCACCCCTCTCTATCTTTGAAATCCTCTCCAATCCCACAACTTTCTGACATCTCTGGGTTGCACTAATTCTGGCTTCTTATACATCCTCAACTCCCTTTGGAGACCCACCCTTCAGCTGCCCGGGACGGGGGAGGTAGGAGGTGGGTGGGGGTGCTCAGCTCTGGAATTCTCTATTTCCATAAACATCTCCTCTTGTCTACCTCTCTCACCCTCCATTTACTGACACCCCTCCTTGCTCAGGATTGTAGTCACTCACCCTAACACCTCCCTAAGTGGACTGACGTTAACATTTTGTCTGATTAAATCCTGTGAAGATTTTTCCTACAGTGTAGATGCTCTAAAAATGTAAATTGTTTCTGTTGTTGTGAAGCTGTTAGGTTTAGTTCAGTAAATCTTTCAGATCAAAGTTAACAATCACACAACACCAGGTTATAGTCCAATAGGTTTAATTGGAAGCATGATGAAGGGCTTTTGCCCGAAACATCGATTTCGCTGCTTGTTGGATGCTGCCTGAACTGCTGTGCTCTTCCAGCACCACTGATCCAGAATCTGGTTTCCAGCATCTGCAATCATTGTTTTTACCACCTTAAGTGGAAGCACACTAGCTTTCGGAGCGACGCTTCTTCATCAGGTGATTGTGGAGGGCTCGATCGTAACAGAATTTATAGCAAAAATTTGCAATGTGATGTAACTGAAATTATACATTGAAAAATTGATTGTCTGTTAAGCCTTTCATCTGTTAGAATACTGTGATAGTTTCACTTCTTTCATGTGTAAATCACAAACCCTTTCTTTTTAAAGTTGCATTCTCGGGTTAGCTGCTCCAAATCGTGACTACTTTCAGATCAACTTTGCTGGAGCAGTTTCTCCAATTAAATGGGTCATTCTGTTGTACCCTGGCCTGAATCTGTCTCTTCCTCCATTTTGCTCTTTCTCTGAATATTTATATTTATGCCACCACTAAAATTGGCTTCAAATTTAATCTCCCCTTAGCCAGTTATTGGGAGAAGTGAGTGACCTCAGGATCATTCTCTGTCCTATTTAAATAAGGAAGTTCCCAGCACAATCCCACAGCTGGGCTGTGAATTGCGTATCAGACACAAGCAGTCATACCGGTTTATGTGACCTTGATTACAGTAAAATATTTGATAAATTGTTTTATGAAACAGCCCATGGCACAGATACAGAGAGAAGATCAGAGAGATAGACTGCAACAAAGGGAGAGCGAGAGTGAAAATCCAGTTAAGAGACAGACAGCGATAGGTAGATGAATAGACAAGACAGAGAGAGTCATTGAGATGTACAGCATGGAAACAGACCCTTCGGTCCAACCCGTCCATGCCGACCAGATATTCCAACGCAATCTAGTCCCACCTGCCAGCACCCGGCCCATATCCCTCCAAACCCTTCCTATTCATATACCCATCCAAATGCCTCTTAAATGTTGCAATTGTACCAGCCTCCACCACTTCCTCTGGCAGCCCACTCCATACACGTACCATTCTCTGTATGAAAATGTTGCCCCATAGTTCTCTTTTATATCTTTCCCATCTCACCCTAAACCTATGCCCTATTGTTCTGGACTCCCCCACCCCAGGGAAAAGACTTGGTCTATTTATCCTGTCCATGCCCCTCCTGATTTTATAAACCTCTATAAGGTCACCCCTCAGCCTCCAGCGCTCCAGGGAAAACAGCCCCAGCCTGTTCAGCCTCTCCCTGTAGCTCAGATCCTCCAACCCTGGATGGAAAGAAGTAAAGACAGACACCTGAATTTGGCCTCTGGGTTAGATGTTTAATGGGAGAAGATAGTCCATTAAGAGAAATTTGTGCAAAATGTGTTTTTAACTATTTGTTTTCCTGAAACTATCAATTTCTGTGCAGAGCTAACTTTCCTCACTAATTACTCCACCATTGCCTCCCTCCTCCTGTCCCATTCTAATTCGTTGAGTTACATCTGTGGAGAATGCACCAGATAATGATGATTGACAGTTAACTGTCCGGTTTTGTTTAAATTTTAAATAGGGCAGATTGATTCTGATTGGTCAGGCATTTTGCTGAGAAATAAACCAACAAATGGCTGTTGCCTATTCTGCTGAATATGT
The DNA here is from genome assembly GCF_020745735.1 of Hemiscyllium ocellatum. Classification (NCBI taxonomy): domain Eukaryota; kingdom Metazoa; phylum Chordata; class Chondrichthyes; order Orectolobiformes; family Hemiscylliidae; genus Hemiscyllium; species Hemiscyllium ocellatum. Next base: position 49,353,864 of record NC_083432.1, on the reverse strand, counting down.
GCAAGACCTTCTTGTCTGCCCTGTTTGTGAATCTATGTAGCTTCCAGTATACAGGGTGTGCAGTCTGTGAGCCCAACTCAAAACCCACATTTAGTTGTCAGTATAATCCCTCACACATTCAGGGTGATTCAGTAAATATTATCCAATTGCAGAATCATAGCTATTGTTGGACACTGTGTTACATCCAATCAACAGGTGTGGATATTATGGTCTAGGTCATTGAAGGTGATGGTGAGGAGCTGCCTTTTTGATTTGTGATCTGAGTGACGTAGATTAATGAGATGCATCCAGGACCTTGATCCAGTGACAATGAAGGAATGTGATACACCTCCAACTCAGAATGCTGTCTGAGATAATTGGCTCCAGTTTTATCCACCACCTAGTTTGCTGGATTAGGACAAAAAATATAAGACCTCTTTAAAAAGAAAAACAACACTAAGGAAAATAGAAGAGATGACTAGTTGTGGATGGTGGAAGCTGAAGTAAAGGTAACAGAGATGTGTTTTCCGAGATCTGTGATGGGACTTTGTTGAATAAGCCACAGTGAGTGAGTGGGATTGAACAAAAAAGACAGATGATCACCAAGAGACACGTCCAATTCTTCAGGTGTACACATGGGAGAGAGAAACTAGAACATCTGCTCGTTAAAGGACAGCAACACGAGAGAGGGAGAGAGAGAGAGAGATAAGAACAAGCACTAATAGTTTAAGAAATGAAACAGGAAAATGATTTGAGGACAATGGTCTAAATGTCAGCAGCAACCATGACAGCTGGAAAACCGCGATGGACAACCCAATTAAACATTGCGCATAAAGAAAAAGAGTCTGTTTCTGGTTTTTTTTGGATAAAGAATAAAGAAGAATGAGGAAAGGTGGCAGTCTGGTGGTAATGTCACGAGGCAGGAATCCAGAACTCCAGGCTATTGTCATGGATTCAATTCCCATAACGGTGAAATTTGAATTTGTTGTAGATTGTTGTAAAAACCCCAACATGTTCCCTGAAGAAATCTGCTCTCTTTACCTGGTCGGGCCTACAATCGACTGCGGATTCTTAATACCCCATTCTGCGGATTAGTGATGACCAATAAATGCTGCCCTAGTCAGTGATGCCTACGTCCTGTGAGTGAATTTTAAATAAAAAAGGATGAATTCCCCTGCCTTTCTTCAGACACAACCACAAGACATTTTAAATATTTTCCAAACAGATCAAATGGGATCTCAGTTGAACGTCACATTGGATACCCAGAGCTGACATGAAGAAAAGAAATCTCTGGTGAATGCTTGTTGTTGCTGAGCTACCTGAACATAAAATCAGCTGCTTCAGACCAGGACGAAAGGAATTGAAATCCCTATAATAGAACCAGACAAAGCCAGTGTGCATCAGGCATTAACCCTCCCTTTAGCATTAATCAGCACACATTAACATCTCTGTCCAGCTGCTCCCTTCACAATCAATCGATAGACAGCTCTTCCTTTATCTAAGGCCCTGATAATAATTGTCTTTCATCAGCAATGGTGCTATAAATTGTACATCATCTCACCTCGACTCAGGGCTCTGATGAAAATGTAACCACATTTCTATCTCCAGTGTGGAGCAATTTAGTGAGGGTCCTTTTTTTGCAAATGTGTTATTAAAATACCTGGAATATTCCAACCACTCATTCTGTAAATTCTCTCATCACCACCCGCAAGGTGAGAATCTTGTTACTAGGGGGAATGGGGTGGGGTGGGGTGGGGTGGGGTGGAGAGGGGAAGCAGCTTTGTGTTTCTCGTTTTTTCAAGTTCAAGTTCCTGTTAAAATGCCCCCTGGGCCCTTTCAGCAAAGCCCAGAACTGACTCCCTCTGGGAGGAGGGGGAGGTGTATTTTTAAACGGATTATTCCTGGGACGGCTGCAGTCTCCGAATCACCGTTGAAGGAGGCCATCTGGTCCATCGAGACTCTGCTGACCCTTTGAGGTAGTTTTTTATAAAATGCATCCACAGGATGTGGGTGTGACCATCTGGGCCAGGATTCATTGTGCCTCCCTAGTTGCCCCGGGTACAACTAAGAGTCAGAGCTGAAAATGTGTTGCTGGAAAAGCGCAGCAGGTCAGGCAGCATCCAAGGAACAGGAGATTCGATGTTTCGGGCATAAGCCCTTCTTCAGGAACGTCGAATCATCGAATCTCCTGCTCCTTGGATGCTGCCTGACCTGCTGTGCTTTTCCAGCAACACATTTTCAGCTCTGATCTCCAGCATCTACAGACCTCACTTTCTCCTACAACTAAGAGTCAGCCACATTGCTGTGGGTCTGGAGTCACATGGAGGCCAGGCCAGGTAAGGAAGGCAGTTTCCTTCCCTAAAGGATATCCGTGACCCAGTTTGGTTTCTACAAAACTAGCAATAGTTGCATGGTCACCGTTAGACAAATCATCTGATATTTGAACCAGTTCTACTCTCTTACTCTTTTTCAGAACTTTACATATTTTCAACTTCAGGTCTTCGTCTAATATCCATTTGAAAGTGATTGTTGAACCCAATTTCATCACGTCTTCTGATCACAACAACTCTCTGAGTAAAATAGCATTTACCTCCCACTCTGGGTCTCTGACCATCACTTTAAACCCATTTCCTCCTTCTGCCAATGGGAACAGTGCCTCCCTATTTACTCAAATCAAAAACACCCAATTTCAAACACCTTAAATTAAACCTCCTCTTAACTTCCTCTGGTGAACAATCCCAGCTTCTTCAGTGAGTCCACGTGACTGAGTTCCTGCAGCTGCCTGGACTGTCTGAGAGAAAAATGACAAGAGACTGTACTGCAAGGAAAAGATCTTCAAGGAAAGTGGGACTACAAAAGCAAAATACTGCAGACGCTGGAATTCTGAAATGAAAGCAGAGAATGCCTGAAATAATCTGGTGGGCTGGCATCATTCCTGGTGAGAGAAATAGAGTTAATGTCCAGATTAATTCATCAACAATTATATGGTGCACTCACATAATGCCTTCAACTTGGTAAAGTGTCTGAAGGTTCCACATGGGGCATAATTAGAAAACAAAACATGACATTGAGCAGAAAAGGAGATAGTGGGACAGGCCCAACGAACAGCCAGTAGAAGAGGCCGATTTGCGCACAGCAGGATCCCACAACAGCACTGTGATATTGACCAGATGATCTGTTTTTGGTTGAGGGATATTAAAGTAGGGGAGATTCTTCACTTGAATTTGTAAGACTAGGACCCGTGGACACAGCCTTAGGATTAGAGGGGGTAAATTCAGAACAGAAATGCGGAGACATTTCTTCAGCCAGAGAGTGGTGGGCCTGTGGAATTCATTGCCACGGGGTGCAGTGGAGACCGGGACGCTAAATGTCTTCAAGGCAGAGATTGATAGATTCTTGTTGTCTCGAGGAATTAAGGGCTACGGGGAGAATGCTGGTAAGTGGAGTTGAAATGCCCATCAGCCATGATTGAATGGCGGAGTGGACTCGATGGGCCGAATGGCCTTACTTCCACTCCTATGTCTTATGGTCTTATGGTAACAGAAGCGTGAGAACGATTTAGACTCACCCGGGCGGTGAATGGCCCATTCTTTGACTGTAAATTCTGAGCAAGCTGAGAACAGAGGTGTGCAGGTTTCACCTATCCCTGGAGGCAGAGGATTGGCCAGAGGGTGTGGTGAGGTTTCGCCTTGTCTCTGTGTAAAAATCAGCTCCACACCTAGTGACGCGTCTGGCAGGGAAATTATAAGGGAGCGTTCATTAACCCAATCACTACCTGACCTTCCCTGATTAAAAGGAGGACTCTTCATGTAGACGGTAATTTTCATCACCTCGGGATGCTCAAACATGCTTTACAGTCATGACTTGGACTGGGCTGGACAGTGTTAAAAATCACACAACACCAGGTTATAGTCCAACAGGTTTAATTGGAAGCACACTAGCTTTCGGAGCGACGCTCCTTCATCAGGTGGTTGTGCTATAACCTGGTGTGTGATTTTATGCTTTACAGTGAATTAGTTGAGTCCTTTTTTGTTGTTTAACCAATTGTCACACTGCAGGGAAGCACTGTGAATGTGATATTGGAAAGATGGAAACAGGCCATTCAGCCCATCAGGCATGTGCTGTCCAATTCATTCCATTCCCCTGCTGTCTTACCCAGAGCCCCGCAAAATACATTTATTTTTAAATGTTTAACCACATTTCACTTGGAAATTCCTGTTGGATCTGCTTCCTTTTCAGGCAGATTTCCCTGATCATAACAACACCCTGTGCCAAAGACAATTGGCTCATTTCACCTCTAGACCATTTACCAAGCGTCTTCAGACTGTGTCCCTCTGGCAAGTAACTCTCCTGTCACTGCCCAATCTGGGACAGTTCATGAACTTGTCACATAATCCACTAAGTGACTCGAATCCAGGGAGGGGCAGGTTCGTTATGGAGTGACCTACTCCGGGGAAAGAGAGAGAGATGAAATGGAAGAAAAAACAGGTCTGTTTCTGCCCCCACCCTGCACTGGGAGTTATTAAGTGAGGGTGGGGCTCAGTTATTGATCTCGCAACAAGGAATAAATTCAAATACTGGATTTGAGTTCAGTTTCAAGCAGCTAGTGTAGGGATGGATAATAAATGCTTGCCTTCCCAGTGACATTGTCCTCCCACATAATACTTCCCCAGATAGATTGCTTTAACTGGGGAAAACTCATTCACTCGAATTTCACTTCACAATCTACAGACTATCAGCTGATACCTCTCCCCAAACCTCAGTTCATACCACAATCCCCTTCCCCTGTACTAGACCACCCAGGGCTACATTATGTACAAATCCAGACACTGCCTCTAAATGTCTCTGCAGCACCGTGCAGGATGAGGTGAAGGGACATTGCAAATTATTGGGAACTGTTCACAATCTGAGAGAGGGTCCAGTTCTCTCAGTGAGTCACTGCCCCAAACTGCACTGCCAACAGCAGTGCGAGTTCATTAACATTTCCTTACAACAGAAAATCAAATATTATAAACAGATCAAATAACAACGGCACCTGATCTACTGACACATGATATTTTTTTCCCACGGCGGCTGTGATTCCCTGGAAGCCTTCCCCAGAGGATGGGTGAAACAAAATCTTTGAATATTTTTAAGGTGGAGGGAAATAGATTTGTGGTAAATGAGGTGTGAGGGGTGGGGTGGTGTGAAAGGTTCTCAGGGGGAGGGGGGATTGTGGATTTGAGATTACAATCAGATCAGAGGTAAAAACAATGACTGCAGAGGCTGGAAACCAGATTCTGGATTAGTGGTGCTGGAAGAGCACAGCAGTTCAGGCAGCATCCAACGAGCAGCGAAATCGACGTTTCGGGCAAAAGCCCTTCATCAGCCATGACCTTATTGAATGGTGGGGCAGCCTCGGGGTGGGGGGTTGTGAAGGGGCTGAATGGCCTACCCCTGAATACTATGTGTAAATACAGGTAATCGGTATTTCTCACTGGACCAATGGGCTGAGGAGTGGCAGATGAAGTTTAATTTGGATAAATGCAACGTATTTTGTTAAAACCAGTTAACAGGAGGGCCCGGGGAACAGGGAGACCTTGGGATTCAGGTAAATAATTCCTTGAAAGTTACATAGGCAGTGTGGTTATAGAAGCATTTGGCACAGTTGCCTTCATTGCTCTGACTACTGAGTACAGGAGTTGCAGCATCACGTTGTACAGGACGGTAGCGAGACTACATTACTGTGTGTAGTTGCCCTGCTATCAGAAAGATATTATTAAATTGGAGAGGGTGCAGAAAAGATTAACCAGGATGTTGCTGGGAGTGGAGAGTTTGAGTTATAAAGACTGGCTGGATAGGGCTGGGCCTTCTTTCCCTGGAGAGTAAGAGGTTGAGGGGTGACCTTATAGAGGTTTAAAATCACGGTGGGCATAGATCAGGTGAATAGCAAAGGTTTTTACCCTAGGGTGGGTTTTATAAACCTCTATAAGGTCACCCCTCAGCCTCCAACGCTCCAGGGAAAACAGCCCCAGCCTGTTCAGCCTCTCCCTGTAGCTCAGATCCTCCAACCCTGGCCACATCCTTGTAAATCTTTTCTGAACCCTTTCAAGTTTCACAACATCTTTCCGATAGGAAGGGGACCAGAATTGCACGCAACATTCCAACAGTGGCCTAACCAATGTCCTGTATAGCCGCAACATGACCTCCCAACTCCTGTACTCAATACTCTGACCAATAAAGGAAAGCGTACCAAATACTCCTGCATTTCTTTGCAATTTTCTTACAACTTTATGCCACTCCAGACCTATCCCCTCCCCTCCCATTCCCGCTCTCGTATCCCAACAAATCTGTGACTTCCTTCCGGCAGGTTCATGCTCTGGGTTTCTGTTGAGAAAACGGAGATCAACATTTCAGACCCCGGACACTCTCCATTAAACCTGCTCGAACATCACCACGTGGAAAGAAAGTATTTGAGCGGCCAAATAGCGTTCTCCTGTTCCGAATTTGGAAAAGGCAAGTCCCCAGGGATGGGAGGCTGGGCGAGCAGCTGATACATTTGGAGCTGTCCCGCAACAGACAGCAGCACCTTTAGCTGGGGGGGCTTCACTGGAAAAACATATCAAATCAACACGACATCACATCAAACCAGAGAGCGGCGCAGGTGAACTGAAGCCAAAATAACCAGCACTCCCTGTTAACAGAGAATTCCAGCAGAAAATCATTCAGTTAGCGAGGAGAGGCAGAAAGGATCAAAAAAATCCCTTTTAAAAATTCTCTCTCGTTCCCTCCGTTTCTGTTTCTCTCCTGTTTACTCTCTCACTCTCTCCATCCCTCTGGGTGGATGGCACAGTCATGATTGAGAGATAAGATGAAAACACAAAAGAATGGAGACAGCCTTCACGATAGGAAGGATGGGATTGCACTGGAGTGGGGGGGGCAGAGGAGATTCCCCAGGATGTTGCCTGGGATGGAGCAGGTTAGCGATAAAGAGAGGCTGGATAAGCTTTGGTTATTTTCTTTGGAGCAGAGAATGTTGAGGGGGAACCTGACAGGGGTGTGTGAGATATTGAGGGACACAGACAGGGGCAATAGGAACCATTTGTTTCCCTTGGCTTAGGGTCAGTGACAAGAGGGTACACCTTTAAGGTGAAAGGAGTGAATTTGGGGAAAACTATTTCCACCCAGAGGGGTGTTGGGAATGTGGAATGCACGGCCTAGGAAGGGAGTTGAGGCAGGAAACCTCACAACCTTTAAAAAAACAATTGAATAAACATCCGATTTGTCAGAACATCAACGCTATGGGCCTCGTGTGAGAAAGTGGAACCAGTGTAGGTTGAGAGCAATTTTGGCAGTGCAGAGTCAATGGGCCGAAGGGCCTCCTCTGTATCGTATGATCCAGGTCACATGCCCAGTTGGATGCTCCCCCCTCCCCCCCCTCCCCTCACCCCACCCCACCCCACCCCATGTTCACTCTCCCTTTCAGTGTGAGTCCAATACTGACCAGAGACGCTGCCCTGTGGGAAACAGGAGAGTTCCCTGGGAGAACAGACTATTGTTCCCGTCCAGCTGTGAGCACCCTGTCTGTTCTGTTCGACCAGAAAATACGACTGCTACTGTTTCTGAGCAAGACCTACGTGAGAGAAATCGCAGAGGCACTGGGTCAGGAGGGTGGATAGTGAATGGGTATTGAAATGGAACCCAAGAATCATGAAGTCTCCATAAATCAAACGACAGCAATCTAATTATTGTGCTGACTCTGACTGAGACAGAATGTGAGATAAAGGACAGAGTCAGAAATCCAACTGTTCTGTCTCACAGGTTTGGCTGTAATCTATGATTTGTTGAAGTTTCATTCATTCCAGTCACTTCTCCTTCCTCTGATTGCTTCCTCAGGAGTAAGGAATGAGACTGGAATATTCCAGGCAGAATGAAAAAGCAAAGATAGTGAAAAAGGCAGTTGGTATTCATTTCTTTATTGGTCAGAGCATTGAGTACAGGAGTTGAGAGTTCATGTTGCGGCTGTACAGGACATTGGTTAGGCCACTGTTGGAATAGTGTGTGCAATTCTGGTCTCCTTCCTATCGGAAGGTCAGGATTCAGAAAAGATTTACAAAAGATTGCCAGGGTTGGAGGACTTGAGCTATAGGGAGAGACTAACAGCTGGAGATGTTTTCCCTGGATCGTCAGAGGCTGAGGGGTGACCTTATAGAGGTTTATAAAATCATGAGGGGCATGATTAGGGTAAATAGACAGTCTTTTCCCTGGGGTTGGGGAGTCCAGAACTAGAGGGCATAGGTTTAGGGTGAGAGGGGAAAGATATAAAAGAGACCTAAGGGTTAACTTTTTCACACAGAGGTTGGTACGTGTATGGAATGAGCTGCCAGAGGATGTGATGGTGGCTGGTACAATTGCAACATTTAAGAGGCATTTGTATGGGTATATGAATAGGAAGGGTTTGGAGGGATATGGGTCAGGTGCTGGCAGGTGGGACTAGATTGGGTTGGGATATCTGGTCGGCATGGACAGGTTGGACCGAAGGGTCTGTTTCCGTGCTGTACATCTCTATGACTCTAAGTGACTAGCCCTTCCATCATTTCGGGATGTGCCAATGAAAGCCAATATCACACTGAGAAAACCGTGATGTGGAGGAGCTGGTGTTGGGCTGGAGTGGACAAAGTTAAAAATCACATACCATCAGGTTACAGTCCAACACATTTATTTGGAAGTTCAAGCTTTCGGAGTGCTACTCCTTTATCAGGTAGTTAGTGGGGCAAGATCATAGGACACACAATTTATAGTAAAAGATCAGAGTGTTATACAACCGATACAATGTATTGGACAAACCTAGATTGCTATTAAATATTTAATCACTTAGAACATGTTGTAGGTTTTGATTCATTATTATATAAATCCCAGAACTTCTTTCAAGTCACATTCCCAAGCTAACCTTTGGTTTTGTAAAAAAAGCTGACATCTCAGCTCAGACAATGTATCAAAGGTGCACTCTCTCCCTCCCATATATATTACGTCTATAGGATGAATTTACATTTGCAGAATTGTATTTGCAAATACATTCTATTTTGTTCAAAAAGCACACAATCTGTAGGTAGTCAGCCCATGTGACATTTTATAAATTCCTACTTTGGAAATAGGACCAGTCTGACTCAAGGTTGGAATACAGATAGACTCTAACCTCACACCTTTAATGCATCATCTGGTGTCGTGTGATTGTTAATTTTGTCCACCCCAGTCCAACACTGGTTCATCCACATCATTTTCACATAGCGAGAGCCAGACATAGGCAACACCAAAACCCAATTTCAGCAGAGCTAGCTGATCTTCACTGCACAGACTTCAGCCCTTTCCCAGTCCCACCACCAAGAGACTGAGAGACACCCGGTTTTGGGGTGGGACTGGAGATTCCTGCACAGAGAGTTTCCACTATAGTGAGTTTTGGAGGACACGAAGTTGCAGAGGCAGCCGAGAGAGAAAAGCCTGGTAAACATCACCACCTGGTGGCTGCACTGTGCAGTTGCTACTCAGCATCAGAAATATCCTGATTAGAAAAAAATTCCCAAAAACTAAGAAACAAGATTTCCTTTGATTGGATACTAAGTCTCACAAACCAGCAAGGTTGATTCCCACCTGGGTATGTGAGTAAATTAGTGACATTGAAACTGGCCTCAACTCCCTCAATATTTGCATAATTTAATTGACAGAATTTTGTCACTTTAGACCTCATCAATCCTCTTTGTTACTTCTTCAAAAAACTCAATCAAGTTTGTGAGACATGATTTCCCATGCACAAAGCCATGTTGACTATCCCAAATCAGTGCTTGCCTTTCCAAATACATGTACATCCTGTCCCTCAGGATTCCCTCCAACAGCTTGCCCACCACCGATGTCAGGCTCACCAGTCTACAGTTCCCTGACTTGTCCTTACCGCCCTTCTTAAACAGTGGCACTAAGTTTGCCAACGTCCAGTCTTCCAGCACCTCACTTGTGACTATCAATGATACAAATATCTCAGCAAGAGGCCAAGCAATCACTTCTTTAGCTTCCCACAGAGTTCTAGGGTACACCTGATCACATTCCTGATGAAAGGCTTTTGCCTGAAACGTCAATTTTTCCTGCTCTTCGAATGTTGCCTGACCGGCTGTGCTTTTCCAGCACCACTCTAATCTTGACTCTACACCTGATCAGATCCTGGGGATTTATCCATTTTTATGCATTTCAAGACATCCAGCACTTCCTCCTCTGTAATCTGGACATTTTTCAAGATGTCACCATCTATTTCCCTACATTCTATATCTTCCATGTCCTTTTCCCACAGTAAATACTGATGCAAAACACTCATTTAATGTCTCCCCATCTCCTGTGGCTCCACACAAAGGCTGCCTTGCTGATCTTTGAAGGCCCCTATTCTCTCCCTAGTTACCCTTTTGTCTTTAATGTCTTTGTAAAGACCCTTTGGATTCTCCATAACACTACTTGCCAAAGCTATCCCATGTCTCCTTTTTGCCCTCCTGATTTCTCTCAAGTATACTCCTATTGTCTTTATACTCTTCTAAGGATTCACTCGATCTATCCTGTCTCTACCTGTCATGAGCTTTCTTCTTTTTGCAAGGTTTCCTTCTTATTCTCAACCAAACCCTCAATTTCTTTAGTCCCCAGCATTCCTGAGGGCAGAGCAGTAGATGTGATCTATATGGACTTCAGTAAGGCGTTCGACAAGGTTCCCCATGGGAGACTGATTAGCAAAGTTAGATCTCATGGAATACAGGGAGAACTAGCCATTTGGATACAGAACTGGCTCAAAGGTAGAAGACAGAGGGTGGTGGTGGAGGGTTGTTTTTCAAATTGGAGGCCTGTGACCAGTGGAGTGCCACAGGATCAGTGCTGGGTCCACTACTTTTCATCATTTATATAAATGGTTTGGATGTGAGCATAAGAGGTACAGTTAGTAAGTTTGCCGATGACACCAAAATTGGAGGTGTAGTGGACAATTAAGAAGGTTACCTCAGATTAAAACAGGATCTTGACCAGATGGGCCAATGGGCTGAGAAGTGGCCGATAGAGTTTAATTTAGATAAATACGAGGTGCTGCATTTTGGGAAAGCAAATCTTAGCAGGACTTATACACTTAATGGTAAGGTCCCAGGGAGTGTTGCTGAACAAAGAGACCTTGGAGTGCAGGTTCACAGCTCCTTGAAAGTGGAGTCACAGGTTAGATAGGATAGTGAAGAAGGCGTTTCTTATGCTTTCCTTTATTGGTCAGAGTATTGAGTACAGGAGTTGGGAGGTCATGTTGCGGCTGTACAGGACATTGGTTAGGCCACTGTTGGAATGTTGTGTGCAATTCTGGTCTCCTTCCTATCGGAAAGATGTTGTGAAACTTGAAAAGATTCAGAAAAACTTTACAAGGATGTTGCCAGGGTTGGAGGATTTGAGCTACAGGGAGAGGCTGAACAGGCTGGGACTGTTTTCCCTGGAGCGTCGGAGGCTGATGGTTGACCTTATAGAGATTTATAAAAACATGAGGGGCATGAATAGGATAAACACTTCTCCCGTTTTCTTTTTACTGGGGGACATGGGGTGGGGGGAACAAGTCCAGAACTAGAGGACATAGGTTTTGGGTGAGGGTGAGAGGGGAGACATATAAAAGGGTCTTAATGGGCCAATTTTTTCGCGCACAGGCTGGTGTGTGTATGGAATGAGCTGCCAGAGGAAATGGTGGAGGCTGGTACAATTACAACACTTAAAAGGCATCGGAATCATTATATGAGTAGGAAGGGTTTAGAGGGATATGGGCCAAGTACTGCCAAATGGGACTAGATTAAATTAGAATACCTGGTGGGCATGGATGAGTTGGATCAAAGGGTCTGTTTCCATGCTATTCATCTCTTTGACTGACTCCCAGTCGGTGCAGAATTTGCAGGCTGTGTCAGGTTGAGTCCCTAGACAGGGAACTGTGACTGAGTTGAGGAGGAACATGAGGCAGGAAATGGTGGTACCACATTTAGGATTCTCAATCCACACTTCCTGCCCTGCGGGAGCTGCAAAGTGTAGGTGTGGATAATACGTCATTAACAAAAAGCTGCAGGGGGACATGAAGGTGGGGTTTATTATCTGAAACACAGACAGAGAAAGAGAGAGAGAGAGAGACACAGAGGGAGACCGAGAATGAGTGCGAGCCTCTCAATTTCGACTCAAAGAAGACAACATAAACTCTGGTTTTAAAATACAAAATCTGATTTTTAATTAAATTAATATACACTCTGCAGCCACCTGACAGCAACACTGAACAGGTGAGAGAATCGAAAGATCCCACGTTGTTCATGACCCACACCCCAAAGCAGTTTGTTCCTGCGTGCCCAGTCTCCACAAGCTCAGGTCAGTGCAGGAAATAACAATAACTCCAGAGGAAAATCACTGGCGCATTAACAGGAAATATAGTGCCACCTCGTTTTCTTTTAAGATTTTAATTTATTAAAATATTTTTAAAAGACACTGACAATGGGGAAGCTACTGTGGATCCAAGGTGACCCATTCTCACCTGTTCACAGGGAGAGGTCTAGGTCGCACTCAATCTCTGAGAAGACGCTGCAGATTGCAGCCAGGTCAGTGACAGAGTTACAGGGCCACCATTGTCTTTACATCAACTAATTCAGCCCGGGCTACACCGGGATAGACCCAACAACAGGAAGCTGCTGGAAATGGTGACTGGCAAAGAAAAAGTTATTTGCAACAAAACCTGCTCAAAGTTCCCTGTTCGTTACAGGGAACCCCACAGGGAACTAACTAATACTCAGGTCTGGGTGAGTAGGAAGTTGAAATTGTGCTCTCACCAACAATTACTTCCCTCCCTGTCGTTATCATCTTGCAAAAGGTGTTGGTGTTGTTCACCAGCTCAGAGCCCCATCCACGCCCTCCCCCTCTCAACCCCAACTCTTCAGTAGGCAGCCCCCTCTCTGAGAGGACACAAGAAATGGAAATAACCTGCAAAAGAATAACAGACCGAAATGTAAAATGGAATTGGACGAAGATTTTAATGGGAGAAACATATAATGCTACAGGGTGAGAGATGAATGGGTAGCTCTTTTGAAGAGCTTGCACAGACACAAAGGGGCCGAATAGCCTCATTTTGTGCTGTAAGATTTTGTAGATACAGGCTTTGACAGAGCAGATTATAGCAACAGACTAGGTACAAAGCTGCTGCAGAAAGAATTCTGGACAGGTCAGATTTTGTTTCTTGGGTAAAAGCAAATTACTGCAGCTGCTGGAAATATGAAATCAAATCAAATATTCAGCATCAACAGAGAAAAGAAACAGCAAACAGACTCCTCCTCAGAACTGAAGAAGCTCAGAACATTAACTCGGTGTCTCTCTACACATGCTGCCTGACCTGCTCCAGGAATTTGTTCATATTTTATTACTCAACTTCTCTAAAACCATAAATAGGTGCACATTGAGGTTGATTAATATGGAGACTTTCAGAAAACCAGTGATATTTCAAAACATGTTCTTCCAACGTCCAGCACCTCTGATGCACACGCTCTCTCTTTCTCACATCTTATCCTTCCCGCTCAGTGTAACAGCTCGCGGAAACATTAAAACACACAAATTTATCTCTCAACTTGTAACCTTTGACCATCACACTGACTTCCATCATCTCACTCACACACACACACACACACACACACACACACACACACACACACACACACACACACACACACACACACACACACACACCAATGTCTGAGGTATTGGGCACATTGTCCAGTCCATAGTTAATTAGATACATCGTCCAAATCTCCTTTCTGTTTTGGCTGCTGCCACCAATCAGCAAGGATGTCTTCCTCATAATCACCTTCTCCCTCAAACTCTTCATCAGTTGTATTTACCTCACTCTGGGAAAACGTTTCATCCGACACTTCCATCTGTGAACAACGTTGGAAAGTCAGAGTTTCCATCTCTCAAATGGCACATTCAATGCAACAGAAAATAAACAGAAAGATCTCAATCCTTTGTACATTCCCTGTACCTCGAAGTGAAGGCCAATGCTGGGCCTATTAAAGAAAATAATGAACACAATTCCAGACAAAATATACGTGTGAGATTAGAGTTCACACAACATTCAGCTGGCAAGTGCTTCAGTCAACAAAATACTTTGCCAAGCAGAGTTGGTTTTGTAATGAAGGAAATTTAGCAGCTAACATGTGCACAGGAAGCTGCCACAAAGCAGCACTATGTTAACGAGCAGGTCATTATTTAGTGACCAAGACAGAGAGCAGGACATTGCTGTCACAGGAACGGGAACTCCTCCAATTACCACTGAGCTCCGACCACTGTCTTAGTTATTGCTCTGGCCAAGAGCACCCCCCCGACCCCCAACTGCCTCCTCCCAGGTCCCTCTCCCCAGTCGCTCCCTCTGACCCCCACCCCCGACCCCTCCACCCTGGCACCAAAAAAAGAACTAAACGGTTTCAGAATTTAAACAAACTTCAATGTTTGAATTGTGTTTTCTGAGGTTTAGGAGATCTGGTTGAGTTTCTGTTGAATTGATTCATGGGCATTACTGAAGTTGGTGGTGATCTCCAAACACAGAAATATGATGGACTAATTACAGAGGAGATCCCAGCAACACTGAAGGAATGACGATATATTTCCAGGTCAGGGTGGTGAGTGGCTCGGAGGGGAACTGGCAGGGGGTGGTGTTCCCGTGTATCTGCTGTCCCCTGTCCTTCTAGATGGAAGTGGTTGTGGGTTTGGAAGGTGCTGCCTGAGGATTTTTGGTGAATTTCTGCAGTGTATCTTGTAGATGGTACACACTGCTGCTACTGTGCGTTGGCGGTGGAGGGAGGGGCTGTTTGTAGATGTGGTGCCAATCAAGTGGGGGCTGCTTTGTCTTGGATTGTGTCAAGTTTTGAAATGTTAAAAGGATTTAATAAGGGAGATACAGAAAAGTTATTTTCTCTAATGAAAGAATCAAAATCAAAAAGGATCATAAATCTTAAATTTAGAATCAAGACATCCTCCTGAAATTTGGGACCATTTCAGAAAAAATGTAGCAGAAATTGCATCTTTCGCCCTTAAATGGCTGTATATTCTGGGGATCAAGACAAAGAGTTATAATTAGATTAGATTACTTACAGTGTGGAAACAGGCCCTTCAGCCCAACAAGTCCACACCGACCCGCCGAAGCGCAACCCACCCATACCCCTATATTTACCCCTTACCTAACACTACGGACAATTTAGCATGGCCAATTCACCTGGCCCGCACATCTTTGGACTGTGGGAGGAAACCGGAGCACCCGGAGGAAACCCACGCAGACACGGGGAGAACGTGCAAACTCCACACAGTCAGTCGCCTGAGGCGGGAATTGAACCCAGGTCCCTGGCGCTGTGAGGCAGCAGTGCTAACCACTGAGCCACCTCTTTGCTGAGTAATGATATCATGGGATAGGGAGATAAGATGGTGGGGGAGCGGGAATGGTGGCAAAGGGTGGGGGAGGGGGAGCAGGAGCAGGGGTGGGGGGTGGGGGAAGGGTTGGGGGGTTAGGATGGGGACAGGGGCAGGGTGTGAGGTGAGGTGGTGTGACAGGGCTTGGGGCTGAGGATGGGGTTGGGGGAGTGAGGTGAGGGTGGGTGGGGCAGGGCTATGGGGGTGAGATGGGGGTGCAGGTGGATGCGACATCCAATAAGTCACAATCCAATTAAATGCAGAAACCAACTAAAGCAGCTGATTGGCTTCTGTCTATTCCAACGTTGCAACAAAAAACTCAACAAAACCTTTTAAATATTTCCTGGTTAGGAATGTGTCCCTGATTAAATCAGCACGACTCACCTCATCATCCGACTGCAAGAAGGTATCTGCAAATTCCAGTAAGTGAATCTGTTGCTGAGTCTGGTTATAATAGAGATGAGCATCCTGAAAAACAGAAGGAAATGACAGTAATTACAAAAAAAAACTGACTTCAGGCATCAGCAACTCCTGAAAGAAGATCATTGATCCCCAACACATTTTATAAATAGAAGTAAAGAGTATATACTCAATGGAGTTATGTTAAATCTTTATAAATTGCTGGTTTGGCTCCAGATAATGTTCAATGTTGAGCAGCACTTAAGGGAGGATTCTCTAAAAACAGGATGGTGTCAAATTGGATTTAAGCCAGGTATGGTGTCAGAAATCAGCACACCTTCCTGTGTGAGAAAGAAGTTTATTGACTTACACCTCTATCCAGCTCCAGTCTTACTTTTGTTCCATTAACTTCAAATAAAGTCACTAACAGACTTAATGTGATTAACCACACATTTACAGATAAAAGACGAGTGAAAGTTGGTATTCAGTGGGATTGGGCATCCTCATTCATGAAACACAACATAAACATAGAAATGCTAGCAAACAATTAATATACAAAATGGTAATTTGGTCTTTACTGTCACAGTATAATTTGATTTGATTTATTATTGTCACATGTACCGACATACAGTGAAAAGTATTGATTGCCATACTCCAGGCAAATCCTAAGTACATCAGGGTAATAGAACAGAATGCAGAATATAGTGTTACAGGTACAGAGAAGGTGCAGAGAAAGATCAACTTTAATACATGGGTGGGGTGGGGGAGGTCACTCATTAATCTGATAACAGTGGGAAAGCAGCTGTTCTTAAATCTTTTGGTACATGTTTTCAGTATAACCTCAACAGGAAGAAAAATCCTGATCCTGTGTCATTGTAAATCGATTTTCCTGATTTGCACAGTTCAGTCACTTGCTAAAAATCTGTTTATTTTTCTGTTGTGACGAGATCAAAGTTAATTCCCAGGAATTTTTCAAATTAATTCAAACTGGAGAACCATTGTGATAAAAACAAAACAATAAAAGCTGGGGTGTGAATGAATACTATGCTGCATCTGCTCTCCCTGTCCAGTATCAGGGTCAAATCACGCTGCCCCCTTTGGGCCTCTGTAAAACTCAGGGGGGGAAGAGTGTGGGGAAGGGGGTGAGGAGCCAGCCACTGAAGGTTCGTGTGAAATAGGGACAGGGTCAAAGGGAGGAATCCAGGGTCGTACTCACATTGCGAGGCTGGAAATCCTCTTCCTGTAAACCCCACTGCTCCCGATAAAAACGATAATATATCAGGTTCTGCTTCATGATTTCATCTTGTGGGTCAAAGAGCATATAGGTCGCGACACAAGGCACTGCATTCTTAATATCATTCACTGCACAAACAGACAGGAATTATTTCCCATTAAAACAAAAGCAAAACATTGAGGATGCTGGTAATCTGAACTAAAGACAAAATAAAACTGGCAGAAGTAGTCAGTCCAGGGCCTGAACTGGGCTGGAGGCAGGAACAGCAACCTTTACCTTCCCCACTCAGGTTTCGGGTTAGGGGTCAGGTACAGGTCAGACGGATAAGGACAACCCAGGCTAACCAATAGAAGACAGAGGAAGGGTCACCAGACTCAAAACATGAACACTGTTCCTCTCTCCACGGGTGCTGACAGATCTGCTGAGTTTCTTCAGCACTTTGTGTTTTGTTTATTGATGGAAGACAGATTTGGGAAAAGTGCAGACATTTTCAGGATGGCAACGTGCAACTATTGGAGTGCCACAAGGATCATTGCTGGGGCAAGATATACATTTACAGAAAACGTTAATAATTTGGATGTTAGAAGTGACTGTGCAATAACTAAGTTTGCACATGGTACAAAACCAGTTGGGAATGCAGCTACTGAGGCTGACACAGAGTCTGCAGAAGGATATAGACAGTTTGATCAAGGGGAGAAAAACCTAGCAGATAGAATATAGTGCAGGAAAATGTGAGATCATACACTTTGGCAAGAATAATAGAGAAGCTGAATATTTTTTAAATGGAGAAGGACTGCAGAAAGTTGCAGCACAGAGGGATTTAAGGGTCCTCATGCATCGACCACAAGAGACAGGATATAAAGTTAGCAGTTAGAGGGAAGGCAAATGAAACATTAGCCTTTATCTCAAAGTGAGTGGAGTATAAGAACAGGGAAGTCTTTCAGAATCTATACAAGGCCCTAGTTAGGCCACACCTAGAACACTGAACTGTTCTGGGCCCTTAATCTAAGGAAAGATATACTTCATTGGAAGGGGTTGATCCCAGGAATGGAGAGATTTCCTTATAAGGAGAGGCTGAGTAGCGTGAGCCTGTGCTCAGTGGCGTTTAGATGAATGAGGAGTGACCTTATTGAAAGGGACATGATTGTTCGAAGGCTGAATGGGGTAGAAGTGGAAAGATTGCTTTCTCTTGTGGCTGAGTCTGGGGTCAGAGAGGCATCATCTCAGAGTCAGGGAACATCCTTTTAAAACAGAACTTCTCCTCTCAGAGAGTGGTGAATTAGTGGAATTCTTAACCACTGGGGGCTGTTGAGGATGGGCCATTAAGTGTATTCATGGCTGAAATAGACAGACTTTTAATCAGTAAAGGAATTAAGAGGGGGGAAAAGGCAGGAAGGTGGAGTAGGGGATTATCAGATCCGCCACGACCTCATTGAATGGCAAAGTAGACTTGATGGGCCAAATGGCCAACTTCTGCTCTTCTATCTTGTGATCTCCATTGCACTGAGATTTTCCATTTGAAATGATGTGCTCTCAGTTCTGAGATGTAGAGTGTAAAGAAGAAGAGTATTACAATTACACAAGGGACTGAGGAGTGGAACATGTTGCAGAGAGACGAGGTGAAGTTCATTGCACTCTTTAATTTTCAAGTCAAAATGTTTTATTATGTTCTTTTACAAATTTTATGAATAAAGTATATTTTTGCAAAATAAATGAGGTAATACTCACATTTGTAATATGCAAACTGTAGGTAATGGTACATGGTCGCAACAAACTTCTCCACAAAGAATCCACCAACATTGGGAGTTAAATTCTGGTCACATTTCACTTTGCATTTCAGTGTTTCTACATAATGATCTGTGAGCAGACAATCACCAGAATCACAGGCTGTAGGCAGTCCCTCAGTACTTCGTGAGGCAGAGTTTAAACACAAGAAACACTACAGATGCAGAAATATTCCTCATTAAAAACAGACTGCTGTTTGATGAAGAAGTTTTGAAACAAAAGGGAATAACTGAGTGAACCGATAAGATTAAGTGATTGTATCCCTATCAAACGTTACTTTGTTACCTGCATGATAGCTTTATTTTGTAGGTTAATCTGCTCTTACACTCCCCTATGACTATTACTGTGGCTGTATTCTAATGTAATCAATATCAAAGACATTAGTGGGAACTGTTACTAATCAAAACTCATCAGGCTCACTCGGAGCAGTACTTCTCATTCTGCATTACCACATTTCCCAGCAACCCCCGATCTTTGTAATTCCAAGGCAATGCTCCCCCCCATCTGAAATCTTCCAGCTCCACAATTGTCCTAAATACTTTGTTAGTGATCCCAGCCCAGAACCGTATTTAAAAAGAAAAGGTTGTCCCCAGAGAGAAGAGAACACAGAAGGTGGTTTGTGATCAGTTGTTTGTTGGACAGTTTGGGTTTTCATGTTTGAAGTCTAATCTTTGTGTATTTTGCAAACTAAGGAGATGGGAGACATTGTCCCAGTTTGATTTTGAGAGTTTTGGTGCTGGGAAGAATCCAGCTTGTTTATAGATGTGATTTTAAATGGGAGCAGCATCCTTGTGGGGAGGTTTACTGGTGCAGCTGGGAGGGTTTAAACTAATTTCAGAAGTCACATGACACCAGGTTATAGTACAACAGGTTTACTTGAAATCACGAGCTCCTTCATCAGGGGCAGTGTTCCAAAAGAGCGTGATTTCAAATATAACTTGGTGTTATGTGACTTCTACATTTGTGCACCCCAGTCCAATACTGGCACTTCTGCAGGTATCCAGAGAAAAGGCTCAGTCAGGAGAGTTGCATGGGCAAAATTAGAAATCACAACAACTAGGTGTTAACACATAAGACACTGGAAAAGCACGGCAGGTCAGCAACATCAGAGGAGCAGGAGAGTCGACATTTTGGGCATGAGCCCTTCATCAGGAATGTTGGTGAGCGGGGGCTGAGAGATAAATGGGCAGGGTGGAGCAGAGCAGTTGTGGGGGGGGGGGGTGGTGGAAGGTAGGTGGGAAGGCAGTAGGTAGATGCATGTTGGGGGTAATTGTGATAGGTTGGTGGGGAGGGTGGAGCGGAACATTACTGGCCAGATAAGGCACAAGGGACCTTGGCAAGGTTAGATGGCATTTACTTTAATTCAAGGAATCTGAGTGAATTTTCAGTGGGGGAGCATTTTCCATACCGTGATCACAACTCTGTTAGAGACAAGATTGTTATGGAAAAGGACAAGGGGTCCTAAAAATCCAAGTTTTAAACTGGAGGGAGGAAGACCAATTTCAATAAGATCAAGTATTACTTGGCTAGAGTGGGTTGGGAATAGATATTTTTCGGTAAATCTGTGTCAGGGAAGTGGATGCATTCAAGAAGGAAATAGGGAGAGCACAGAATCCACATGTTCCAGTAACAATAACTGACAGGAGCAACAAATCTGGCCAACTCTGGATTGTGAGGGCTGGACAGGAAATAAAAAGGGAGGCTGATGGCCAATACAGAGGGTTTAAATCAGCAGAAATTCTAAAGTAGTATAAAATGTGCAAGTGGAAACTTAAAAAGGAAGTTAGGAGAGCACAAACAAAACATGAAAGAACAACAGTCGGTAAATAAAAATCGAAAGTTTTTTTTTCACAAGTACATTACAGGTAAAGGGATTAAAGAGGGAAAGAGCATGGCCCATTGGACCACAGCAGTAATTTATACGAATAGTCAAAGGATGTAGGTAGTGTTATAAATGAATATTTTGTGATGGTGTTCACTTGTGAGCGAGCTGACATAGGAATTGAAATCAGGGGAAGGACTGGGATAATTAAAGAAATTACCTTTGACATACAGGAGGTTCTGAGTGGTCTGCCAATCTTAAATGTAAATAAATTTCCAGGTCTGGATGAAATGTGTCCCAGCCTATTGAGTGAGGGAAGGGAAGAAACAGCAGGGGTGCTGGCAATAATTTTCAATTCCTCTCTGGTAATGAGAGAGGTACCAGAGGACTGGAGGACAGTCGATGTGATATTGTTATTCAAGAAAGTAGCAAAGAATAAAGCAGGAAATAAAGGTCAGTCATTCTAACCTCAGAGGTGGGGAAACTATGGGAACAAATTCTGAGGGACAGCATTAATCTGTATTTGGAGCGGCAGGGATTAATCAAGAACAGTCAGCATGGATTTTTTAAGGAGAGATTATGTCTAACCAACTTAATTGAAGTTGCAAAAAGGTGACAGGTGTGTAGATGAGGGTGACGTATTTGAGGTCATCTACTTGGAATTCAGCAAGACCTTTGATAATGTCCCACATGGGAGATTGACAGCAAAGATAACAGGCCTTGGGATCCAGGCAAATTGGATCTAGAATCGGTTGAGTGGCAGGAAATAGAGGGTGATGGTTTGAGGGGTGTTTTGTGACTGGAAGCCTGGATCCAATGGGATTCTGCTGGCTGTTGTTGTATGTGCTTTATGTAAATGTGCTTTATGTAGTGTTGAGCAACAAGTTCATGGTTAAAGCACAGCAGGTTAGGCAGCATCTCAGGAATAGGGAATTCGACGTTTCGAGCATAAGCCCTTCATCTTCCTGATGAAGGGCTTATGCTCGAAACGTCGAATTCCCTATTCCTGAGATGCTGCCTAACCTGCTGTGCTTTAACCAGCAACACATTTTCAGCTGTGATCTCCAGCATCTGCAGACCTCATTTTTTACAACAAGTTCATGGATCATACAAACATCAGTGAGGTGGTAAGTGGTGCGGAGGATGGGGCTGATCAGTGGCAAATGGAATTCAATTCGGATTAACATGGATGATGTGCCTGGGCAGCACTAAAAAAGAGCAAGGTGAAGGTATGATGAACGATAAGACCCTGGGATGTACTGAGAATCAGAGAGATCTTGGTGTGCATGTCCTTTACAGTGTCAGGACAGGTGGATGAAGTGGTTATCATAGAATCCCTACAGTATGGAAGCCGGCCATTTGGCCCATTGAGTCCACACCAACATACCAAAGAGCATCCCACTCTATCCCTGTAACCCTGTATTTCCCATGGCTAATCCACCTCACCAGCACATCTTTGGACTGAGAGGGGAAACTGGAGCACCCAGAGGACACAGGGAGAATGTGCAAATTCCATACAGACAGTTGCCCAAGGCTGGAATCAAACCTGAGTCCCTGGCGCTGTGAGGCAGCAGTGCTACTGTTCTGGCACATGAGATACTTGCCTCTATTATCTAAGTTTAAGAGCAGGGAGATGATGCTGGAACTGTATATAATGTTGGTTAGGCCACAACTAGGGTATTGTCTACAGTTCTGGAATTCACATTATAGGAGGAATGTGATCGCACTGGAGAGGGTACATCGGGAGATTTGACCAGGACGTTGCCTGGGGCTGGACAGTTTCAGTTATGAAGACAGAATGGATAGACTGTGGTTATTTTCCTTAAAGCAGAAGAAATTGAGATGGGTCGGGATTGACTTGGATCAAATAAAGAGGCATAGACAGAATCGACAGAAAATGTGAACCGTGAAGCTGCAGTTTCTAGTTTAATGGAAACTTCGGTCCAACACCAGAGACAGGGAACTCTGCAGGATCACCCTCATTAATCTCAAGGACACTGCTAGGGGCAAAACCAGGAAGAAAACCATGGGGTTTGAAAAAGAAAATGGATTTTCTTTAAGGAGGTTTATATATTAGACATAGCAAAGATTTGGACCAGGTAGAGAGTTGGAAATGACAGGCCATATGAAGAAAACACCACGGATATGGCCAGAATCTGTCCCCTTCTTATCTCACTCGGGATGATAAAGGAGACACCTAGTGGAAAACAGATTCCCTGCATTTTTGCCAAAATATAAATAGGATAAATCTGGACAGTCAGAATCCAAGACAGTGAATAAAATGCTTGCACTCAAAGTTATTAATATCTGGGTTAATCACATTAAGTTTGTTAATGTCCTTACACAGGATGTAGAGATGGGTTAATAAGAAATAGTGGATGCTGGAAATGTGAAACAAAAACAGAAGTTATTGGAAGAACTCAGCAGTTCTGGCAGCATCTGTGGAGAGAAAGTAAAATGTTCAATTCTCGTTAACTCAAAAGCAGAGTTAACAGGTTCTAAAGGAGGATCACTGGACCGTAAATGTTAACGCTGTTTTCTCTTTGCAGATGCTGACAGACTTTCTGACTTTTTCTACTAATTTCTGTTTTTGTTTATGAAGAAACGGGTGATGGTTATTAATTGCCTGTAACACTATAACACTAGGGGGAGATGTGCACCTGAGAACTCAATAAACTCTGTCCATAACAAAAAACTAACTTCAGTCCTATTTCACCAACAGCCTTTGACCTGGATTGACAAAACAGACAAAGTCAGAGAGTACAGCACGGAAACAGACCCTTCAGTCCAACTCACCCATGCCGACCAGATATCCTAAACTAATCTAGTCCCACCTGCCAGCACCCGGCCCATATCCCTCCAAACCCTTCCTATTCATATACCCATCCAGATGCCTTTTAAATGGTGTAATTGTACCAACCTCCACCACTTCCTCTGGTAGTTCATTCCATACACATACCACCCTCTGTGAAAATGTTGCCCCTTAGGTCCCTTTTAGATTTTTCCCCTCTCCCCAACCCCAGGGAAAAGACCATGTCTAGTCAACCTATCATTGCGCCTCATGATTTTATAAACCTCTATAAGGTTCCCTCAGCCTCCAACGCTCCAGGGAAAACAGCCCCAGCCTGTTCAGCCTCTCCCTAAAACTCAAATCCTCCAACGCTGGTAACCTCCTTGTAAATCTTTTCTGAACCCTTTCAAGTTTCACAACATCTTTCCAATAGGAGGGAGACCATAATTGCACACAATATTCCAACAGTGGCCTAACCAATGTCCTGGACAGCCATGACATGACCTCCCAACTCCTGTACTCAATACTCTGACCAATAAAGGAAAGCATACGAAATGCCTTCTTCACTATGCAGTCTAATAGGAGGCAAATGTTTCAGCTCAAAATCAGTTGGCCCCATCCTTCCTGTAATGGACAGCCATGATAAACTGCAACAGGCAAGGCTGGATCTCAGGTATTGACCTAACCTCAAGGTGCCCACTCACCTGCCACTGCTGGGTAAAAATCCTTGAAAGCGGTCACATCACATGATTCTTCACAGCCACTGACACATTCCTGATACACTTTGTAGTACTCAGGGAGAGCATGCTCCATGTCAGTTATACAGCTGCGGAAATTCCCAACGTTATAAGCCTTCACAGCCTTCAGAAACAATGTCTGTCCGGAGTTAAAGAACACATGTCAGAACTCACATTGCTGTTACCCTGGCCCCCTGTTTCTCTCTCCAGCCTCTCTCTGACAGTTTTTGCCTGTGATAGTGTGAGTGTAACCACCACCTAAACTGACAAACAGCAGCCCCAGGATAGGATCAGGAATCGTGGGAGCTATTCCAGGGGTAATATTGGAATGCAGTGTTCTGGGACTGGACTCCTGAGCTACCACAAACCTGAAGGTTGGCCAGAATTAGGGACAGTCCAGAAATCAGAGGATGCAACACTTAGGAGATGGCCCCACCTCAAACAGTAAATGTCACATCTTCAAATCCTCAAAGAAGCAGAAACCCTCATCACAATTAAAATCATTTAGAAATGCACTTAAAGTGCCATTAGCTCAGGGCCCTGGATCAAAAGCTGAGGAATGGGTCAAGGCTGGATCATTTTGTCAAACATGACAGACCAAATCAACATTTACTCTGCTATAAATGTTTCTCTGGCTGGATATTCCGTTTAAGACCAGGGTAGTGCTTCAGCTGCTATTTGAACTTCATAATTTACCTCATGTTCCCGTGCTTCCACATCAACAAGGTAAGTCTCGATGTCTGGGATGGTTTTATAATAAGCCATTTTCTTCTGCATTGCAGCATCTTTAGGATTCTTTTGAAGGAATGTGTGAGCAGCAGCAATGGATTTCTCCAGGTTATTAATCTGTGGTCAAATAAACACAGGTCAGAAAGAGGGAGAGAAATCCTGGACTCCAGGTACAGGAGGAGTCATCCAAGGATCCAGGCACAGGAGCAGACAGGAGCTTGTAGACCCAGACTGAGTAGCACTTGAGCTGATGGACATACCATTGAGAGGAATGCTGCTGAATTCCTGCATCGCCAAACCTGCATCACCAAAAATGGCCTGTTTCCATCTCTGTAACAGATGAAGGGCTGATGCCCAAAACGTCAAATTTCCTGTTCCTTGGATGCTGCCTGACTTGCTGCGCTTTTCCAGCAACACATTTTCAGCTCCATCTCTGTAACATCGAGCTTCACCCACCTCTGCTTATCTACTTCTGAAACCCTCATCTACAGATTTTAATATAGGTCATCTTGGATTTTGAACTAATGACTCGGATTTTGTGTGTAGGAGAAGAGGATAAATAATTAACCTGTAAGTATTTATGTAACCATGGTGACTTATTTTAAAACAGTATGAGAGAACTAATTCTCGGAGGCCGATGGGGTTTTGATTACATTGCAAGAGTGTCACAAGCAATCAGAATAAAGAGAGATGTAACGAGAGTGGGATGGTGTCTCAGTGTGCCAGGGACCCGGATTCAATTCCAGCCTCAGACCTGCTGTGCTTTTCCAGCACTACACTCTCGACGCTGATCTCCACTATCTGGGGTCCTCACTTTCTCCCGCGTGGAGTTTGCACATTCTGCCTGTGTAGATTAGGTGGATTAGCCAGATTATCCAGGGGAAATGCATAGTTACAGGTAGGATGTTGTCTGGGTGGGATGCTCTTCAGCGAGTCAGTGTGGACTAGTTGGGCCAACTGGCCTGTTTCCACACTGAAGGGATTCTGAGTATATATTCCACTGAACAGCCATGGAGTGAAACCCTCAGAATCAAACCTCAGGAACAGCAAATCCTTGAATGAGAAGGAGGAGGAAATCCTAGCTCTGAAGGTGGCGTCAATTCAAAATGTTGGCTCAATCTCTGCATTGACACAGAGACACAGAACAGGCCAAAATCTTCTTTAATGGTCTGTATTTTTACAATAACTTTCTTAACTAGCTTGGATTTCTGGTCACAGCTTTGATTACAGTTGTGTCCCACCTGACGGAATTCCCAACTTCCAAACATTTCTTTTTTCCCTCATCCAATAAGAAGCTTTTTGTTGTGTAGTCCCTGTTGTAATGTTGGAAATGCAGAAACTACTTTTCACAACACCCACAAACATCAACGTTACAGTAATGGCCAAGGTAACATGGCGACGCCACATTCCTGTGGTAAAGGAGGGCTGCAGCATGTTTACCTTAATCAGTTTGGACAGGAGTGTAAAGTTAGCCAGTCACATTGCAGCTGTGTGGAACTTTAGTTAGGTCACACTGGGAGCATTGTGCATAGTTCTGGTCACCACACTTTGGGAAGGATGTGGAGGCTTTGGAAAAGAGGTTTACCAGGATGTTACCTGGACTGGAGTGTATTAGCTTTATGGAGAGGGTGGACAAACTTGGATTGTTTTCACTAGAGTGTCAGAGGCTATTAGAAGTATGTAAAATTGTGAGGGGCATGGATAGGGTGTCTCTTTCCTAGGACGGAAATATCCAATACTGGCAGGGGGTGGGGAAAGGAGGATGAGGTGTGGGTGGGGGTGGGGCATAGGTTTAAGACGAGAGGGGGAAAACTCAAAGGAGATATGTGAGGCAAGAGTTTATTTGGATGCAGAGGGTGGTAGGTGCCTGGAACACACTTACAGGGGGGTGACAGAAGCAGAGGCCATAGCAAAGTCTAAGAGACATTTAGATAGACACATGAACAAGCGGGGAATGTGCGGGCAGCTGGGATTAATTCAGAATGACATCATGGTTGACACAGACACGATGGGCTGAATGGCCAGTTAGTGTGTTATCTTCAAGCAATTGTATCCATAGGAAAGTTTAGATCAGTCTGAAAGTTATATGAAGCCTCCGTTTTTGAATTCATTGATAAAACGGCACTCTGCGTTAAAGTGGAAACTGTCGTGAGGCTTAAATCTACATTCTGATCAGGAACACATTCTCCACCAATTACTCATAGTGTGTAATAGGCACAGTGCACATTCCCCTCCCTGGGGGAGGTGCAGACCAGACACAGGAAACGCAGCCAAGGGACTGAAACCATGTTTTAATTCAGGATTTTGCAGAAGCGAGCATTGAGAATCTCAGGGTTAGTGTTTACAGGAGAATATCAGAGGGGGTAGGTGTCTCCGCGGCCCCCTGTGTCAGACACAGGAGCCTTCCCCAGCCCCCGGCAGACACTGGGACACGGAGCAGCTGCCAGGCCGCACCAAGGAACTCCCTCCCTCCCTCTCACCCTCCCCGGCCAGCGGCTGGGAGGGGGGAATAGAAACTGGCAGCACACAGGAGAATACAGCACCGTCACCGGGGGGGGGAGAGAGACGGGGGAGGGAGGGGAAGGGGGAAATGGGAGGGGGGAGAAGGGGAGGGGGGAGAAAGGGACGGGGGGAGGGGGGAGAAGGGGAAAGGGGAGGGGGAGGGGGGAAAGGGGAGGGGGG